>NC_028637.1:62228345-62234647 GCF_001406875.1 Solanum pennellii
GGGGGGGGGGGGGGAGATGAAGTGGTATAAAAGAGAGATGTGTGTTTCTCAAACTAAAAAGTAATAGTTTAGGTATGAAACTCACACTCTCAATAGTTTAGGTATGAAATAAAAAAATGAGATAATTTAGGTATGTTTTTTATGCTTATCTCTTTATTATTTAGAAAGAGTTGTTCGTTGGTATATAAATCCAAAGCAAATCAATACAATATTTGAAATAGGAATTGTTTAATATTACTAATTGAAAAGGCAAATATATGACAACATGATGTTTGTGATCATAATTGAATGTATTATTGGTTGATATATATGTGATTTTTTTTATTTTTGTATTTTGAACAATTTATAAAATTTCACGCATATCAAAATACAACTTGATATATTTATGTGTAAAACTTAGATGATTTATTCAATTTTTCTATTATTTACCATCTTTGCAGTTTTAAGAGTATATGGTCTACATTTTAAAAAAAAAAACTGAAAATTGATGTTTTTTGAGTAATCAATTTATTGAGATGACAATTATTTACTCACTATAACACCTCAGATTTTGAAAAGGGAAAAGGTTGAATAAATTGTAGCTACTGGTTCAGGTCTAGAACACCAGTCTATGGGTCGTAGAAATTTCTATTGGTCGTAGACCAGTCTCGTAGAAATGGGAGAATAATTTTTGAAAAATCAAGTTCTAGTATCTCATCCTACGATTGACCAGGACGATCTGTCTAATGATCTATGGGTCGTAGATAGGTTCCGTATAAGCAATCTTGACTTACTAAAATTTTGGGTTTAAGGTTGAGTTCTACGAGTAGGGTCAACGAACCGTAGAAAGAAATCCAAAGTATACCCTAGTAGTAACATGGCGTATAAAATTTTGAAAGTCCCTACACAAACCACTTAGTATACACCATACAAAATGATGGAAATAGAGATTTCAAATGAAACAGTCTTATATTATAAAAGAGTTTGACAAAGTGAGAGTCTAACATAAGTCTCAACTATCCATATGCTAACTCAAAGGAAGCAGTTGGAATGTAACCCATCCACTACGTACAAATGTCTGAAAACTAGAACGATAGAAAGCTATAAAAGTGTCTTGGCCCTCAAAACTTGAGAATTCAACGATCTTTAAATGTTAAATGGATCAACTAGCCACGAGTATGAGAGGTAGGAACATCGAACCCTACATTATGAAACAATGCAGGCACAAGTAGTATGCATTAGTACATGTAATGTACTAAGTATGATAGCAATGTGTAAGAGTAATAAAATCATGCTAAAAGGAGACTATACATGACATGCAATGACCAAGCTAAATCATAAGATAAAATGTAGAAAACATAAATCATAATCATACTCAATGCAAGTTAGCATCTTCAAAATAATTTCTGAGATCTTTAAAAATAACCTTAGTTCATTATTGTGAGAATTAACCGGCATAAACCATAAGAGTTATAACATGGAATCCAGTGTACTACTCCCACACTAAAAATCCTACTTGCCAAGGTAAGGACTATGAATGTGAAGTAAGGTGGATCCCCTAGCTAATGTCTATTTGAGACCACATCCTATGGTGTCACATAGTTAGGGACAAGGAGAATGCTACTAGAAACTCGACCTCTACAATGGAAGAGTGTCCATCTCAATGTCCTCTCGGTGCTAAGTAAAATCTCACAGAATTGTCATTAATCATATTCATATTATGATCCATGGAAATGATAATTAGGTTAACTAAATTCAAACTAGAAACAACATACAGTAGCTTGATTAACATTTCAATGACACCTCATTTAATTCTAAGTATCGACAATCATTAGTCACTACAATAACCCAACCAATTGAGTTGTGATCGTTCCCACAGAGAATAGTGTTCTTAGAATTCAAATACGAATGGATATCGAGGACACTTGCAGCTGCAATATATAACACTTCAAGAGTTTCACAAACAAATTTCAACAGATCGTTAGTTCGTTACTGATCCACTTCAGTTTATCAACAAGAAACAAACAGATAATTCGGGAATACTTGGGGGATTGAGTAATCAATTGTTGAATTCAACTAAATGGGTGTAAATCATTACCGATAATGCTAATCGTTGTGGGTAGAATGAGCTCTACGTAAAATAACTTTATCTTGAACAATTGTCTTATTTTGGTTGAGTTCTGTCAAACCTCAACACCTTTCACGAGCTAAGCAGCCCGTGTTCTCATCAAATCCTCTCTCTCAAGCTAGATACAAAGGCTGAGTATTGGGTTTCACTTTCTCAAGCTAAAACCGTCAAGACGCACTACTAAGGATACCAAAATACTATGTCGATTCTTTATTTCTCTCTCAAGCAAGCACAAAACTCTGAACTGTATCACATCTAAGATGCAAAAATGAGATTAAACCACCATAGTAATGTAGACCTACTTTAGATTAATACCATAAATCACTAATTGCTCACACCCAATTAATGAGAATGCAACAATTGGTCACATACAAACCCCTAAGGTAAGGGTTTTAGTCAATCATGATGAAAAGATGAAAATCGGCACCAGCCACATTTACTAAAGATGACTAAGTTAAATACAAGAGTAAAAACTACTAGAACTTTTTCTATTACAACAATGCGATAAAAAATCTCTTCAAAATCTCTTAAAATCCACAATGATAGTGTTTTTCTTCTCAATCTCCTGTTTCCCTCCTTTCTCAATGCCTTCTCTCACTTCCAAAAGTCCATTTATGCAAGTCTGGTGTGTGATTGTCTAGGATCATTCACGAGGTAAGACGAGATTCGCCGACCGTTGGGTGATCCACCAATTTTCCTTCATCTCGTATTCATTTCTCACCTCATCACAATCATTTTAGGCGAGCAAGGTCGGGATCGCCGAGTGATTTCACGAAACGCCACTTTTCCCTCCTTATCACTTATCAACATTTGTTTGGATCTTCATCAGGACTTTTGGCAACTTCTTTTTCCCTTGCCAAAATGATCGACGATTCGCCGAGTGCGACTGATACTCACCAAAGTTACCCCCCACTTCAGCTCCAATATTCTGTAACTTTTGACGGTAGAGTGGTACTTTGGTGAGTCACCAAATGACGTTGGCGATCAACATGCCTTCTTTTCTTCGTTCTTTCAGTTTTCTTGTTCCTCTTTTTCTTATTAGTGATCAAGCTTTGTTTCTCAATATAAATACCTAAAAAATCATGGATTTACATCAGTTATTGGCACAAAATATGCATTTGAAGACACTGAATCTATCCAAATAAACTTCTAAATGAGTCCAAATCGTGGACCCATTAACACCCCTAACTTAAACGTTTGCTTGTCTACAAGTAAAACTGAAGTTCAACAACTCAAAAAGGATGTCTCAAAAGTGCTACATAAGGCTCAATCATGAATGCACACAAAAAGACTCAATTTACTCATGCAAGGATCAATTGTGCACTTAAAGATTCAAGTTGTCACTCACCATTATCAAAGATTCTCAATTTCATAATACTTGCTTCAAATTCAAGTTCAAGCTCTACAAAGGTACTCAAACTCCCTCACACAATGAATGATTCAATATTCACACACAATGGTTCAACAATTTATAGTTCCGAAATCACAATCAACACTCACACTCACAAAGATAAACACATGCATGACTCTACTCATAGTTTTGCCCTTATTTTTCAATCAACACTTGTTTCAAATCACTCAAGATCAAAAAGGTCTATCAAGGCTTGTAACGAGTTTGAGTGTAAAAATATGTTCAAAAGGCACAATAACTTCTATCCTCATAAATGTGGAGTGAGCAACATTTTCTTTCCTTTTCTTCATCATTCTCATTTGTGCTCATAAGTCAACCCATTATTCACTTTCCATGAAATGCCGGACACCGCATTTTCTTTGCACTTTCACAAACTTTTTCATTCTTCTATTCTTTTTTTTATATATAGAGTCCTTCCATCTTTCTCAAAACCATGGGTCAAAGTGGACTTCGTTGTACTTCTTGATTTACTTTCTCTTTTTACCACACCCCCAACTTAAGGCTTTTGTCCTATGCTGTCCATTCAAACAAATCACAAATCATGAGGATTATGGGTAATGAATAAAGAAAGGTCACAATTTCATCAAGTTTCTTCGAAGAAAAGGATAAGGCTCAAAGAGTGTTCAAGCTTGGATCAAGCACTCACAAGGTTGACCACAAAAGAGGTATAATGTCAAATTATTTCACACTCTTCAAAGTTACCTAAGATCATATCAAGATATTGTATCACTTAGTCAACCGGTCTAACAGGGCGAATTCTAAGTGTCATCATACATGATTCACAGTAAGCTCGTCATACAAAGCATTGGCACAAAAATGTCAAACAAGACTCCACATTTTCGCTAGTGTGTAATGTACATCACAACAGACTCAATTTGATAATTGGCTAGTCACAATGAGATGCAAAAAGTTCACATATTGTCTATGCAACTTCATTTATCCGCATCGTAGCCACACATTCATTTTTGTTCGATTATAAGAACTATTTATGTCATCGGCATTGATCGAAATCGAAACTCAAATTTGTAAGAGAACGAACAGCCACAATTAAATATACTCAAGAGGTTCCAATTACACAGAGAAATTCACTAACAAGTGCCACCCTCCCCCAAATGTATTGAACATTGTCCACAATGTGATTAGAGAATGGGCGAATAAAATTAAATAAAAAGAAAGCTAAAATAATCAAAGAACACTAGTAGATAACGACATAATTTTAGTATGTAAACATGCAGAGCAATGAGACAAAAAATCTTCACTAGACGCAGTCAACGAGGTAATGAACTAGTCGCCGAATGATTTAATGGTGCACCCAAGGAGCAAAATATCAGACTTATTTCTAGTGAGTGGTTTCCTATAGAAAGGTGCAATTTAGCGGAGATGTAGAAGGTCACCGAACAGGTCGGCGAATCACATAATGGACTTGAAACATCACCAAACAATCATTAAGTTACACTGTCAGCGCTGAAGTAGAAAGGGCGATGAAGATCTGGTCACCTAATCACATAGGAAATTGACCATGTGATACAAGTTTCCCACCGAATATTTCCAAAATCTCATGCCCTTCTTTATGATACGCTCAAAATACACCTACTTAAAGAAGCATAAATGATCATTATAAAGTAAAAAAACCAACTTGTAGGTTGAAATTGATCCACGAGGAATATAGTTTAGACTTAAACTTAACTCACTATTACATTCGTTTAGCAAAATTATTTTTGATACAAGTAAGTAAAAAGGGATTTTTTTGTGTAACAAATAATTGATTGTTGTTTAGAGAACAAGTGAGCATGTTACAACCCTCAAAACAAACTAGGATAAACTAGAGCTTCACATGAGTTTTATGAGTTAATAACTTGATAAATTAATTAGAAATATATTCTAAGGTCTGGTTTGAGTGGTTTTGAAGTCAAACATCAAGGAACAACCAAGACGTTCGAAAACTAGTCTTTTGGGTGCTAGTGTGTTCTAGTGTGTTGTTCATGTTTTGGTGGGTCGTTTGGAGACTAAATGATGAGAGGTGACCCTAGAATCTATATGGTCATGTTTATGGTCAAAACATATATGTGCGACTCCCCAATTACAACCTTAAGAGTCCTAGAGGAGGACCCAAACGTTTGCCAAAAAGCTGTCAAAATAGCAGCCACTAACAAGCACCATTGACGGACCATCAATGCATTGATGGGGCGTCAATGGATTCCATAGGCTGACACTTAGAACTTTGGATATTATATCCATGCGACCACTCTCATTCACCATTCATGGATTGCCAGTACGGGGCGTCAATGGATTGATGGATCGTCAATGGTGGCCGTCAATGGTCACCTGCAAAATTGCCTAAGTCTTCGATCAAGACAAGGGTGGTTTGGTAAATTCCATCCTTGGCTAAATAAATGGGGGGGATGCTATTTTAGGATATTTGGGTTAATTTAAGTATATTAAAACAACTAAACCCTCACTTAGACTCAAACATAAAAATCAAACCATTCCCTCACAAATAGATTCTCTCAAGAACACCATTGAAGGTCTAGGGAAAATTCAAGCTAGGAGAAAGGATTTCAAGTGATTTCTTCTTCAAATTTCATGCATTTTTCAATACTAAGGTATGGTGATCCTTTATCTAGAGTTATATTTCACTCTAGAGTCAATTCTCAAATAGTTTTCAAGTTTCTTAAAGATGATCAAAACCCCAATTCTTCCTCAAACTCATGGGTTCTTGCATTAAATGATTTCAAATGAATTGTTCTGAATATATATATATATATATATATATATATATATATA
>NC_028637.1:62235251-62249807 GCF_001406875.1 Solanum pennellii
TATATATATATATATATATATATTATGGTTTAATTGATGATTTCAAGTGAAAAACTTCATGAACCCATGATCCCTCAAATTCCTTGATTTTGGCTTACAAAGTGAATTTGATGAATGTGATTAGATATTGTTAGAATTGTGCTTATACAATTTTGTATTGTTGTTATCTATAACTATCAATGCCTAATTATGATGAATTTTTGGAGAATTGAGAAAAAGTTATCATGGCTTGGATGAATGGTAAGTTGACCTAAATTGTTTTAGTTCTTATTGAATTGTTATTGTGTGATATGGTGGCGGTGTTTAGCCATTGTATATGTATAGGTAGGTGCATTGTGATCATGGCCTTGAAGGCATTGAATGTTAACTAAAGTAATGTTATGATGCATATGTATAGAGATGTATTATGAAGTTATACATGTGATTCTTTATGATAGTATGATTATCGGAGTATAAGTGAATGTGAGCATGTTAGTTTGTGGATTATGATGAATGTTGTATGATCATTTTTAAAAAACAGTGTCATGAATTATGGTGGTTATATGAAAGGCTTTGTCACATATACACACACATGAAAGAATGAATGAATCTAATGAAAATGTAATGAATGTGGGTCTATTGAAAAGTTTTCTCAATCGAACTTTAATGAATTAATGGGGTTTGTTGGGATGGGAACTTTCCACTGTGCAGAGGTGGAGTGCCTAGAAGCAATATCAATATTCCTAAAGAGTTTTCCAATTAATGAATGATACGTTAGGATGAGTATTCTTTCGTCAGTAGAGGTAGAGCACTTAGTAGCAATCCCATAACCTATATTTAATGAATGTAATGAAAGTCTAATACTCTGTGGGGATTAACGCTTAGCACCGAGAGGATATGAAATGGGGTGGATACTCTCCGTGAGTAGAGGTGTAGTATCTAAAAGAAACATGTTGAGATGGGTACTCTCCTTGAGTAGTGGTGTAGTATCTAGAACGATTTCCATATCCCTTAACTATGTGCGCACATAGGACTAGCTAGTGGTTTTCCACGTAAAGGCTAAATGAATGACCCTACCTTAGGCAAGTGGGGATCCCTCATACGGTAGAGGTTAATATCGGGATTCCATGTTAAGCTCCCATGGTCTATGTCGGCTAAATCTTACCCCCTCAAAAGAATGTAATGAAATAGGTATGTACTACTTAGGGTAGGTGGTGAAATGGGATGCCATCTATGCATTGCACAAGTAGGCATTTGAAGGGAGTCTTGGTGTGCCCATATAATGTTAATGAATGAATGGGATTTTTATATGATGTTAATGGAGTATGTTGATTGTAGATCTGATGTTAATGAAGTATGTTGGTCTTATGTCTAATGTTAATGAAGGTTATATGACTTCTTGAATGTGATTTACCTAGTCTAGGGTGATTCTAAAGGAGTACTAAGTGGGAGTAGTAGAATGGGATGCTATTTTCACATTTCACTAGTGTAACTTAGAGTTATCCTAGGGGTTGGTCCTTATGTGATTTTCCTTAAGTGTATGAACGTTTCCTTTAGTGTCTCTAGTAATGATTGTTGACTTGTTGAGTTGTGTTGGAAAGGAAATATCCTTATCTTTGCTAGTCTTAAGGAACACTTAGGTGTGTATTGAAGAGGTTGTATGGGCGGTCTCTTCATGTCTTACTTAGATGGGTCTTAGGATAACCTTGGATGGAGGGTCTAAATGGTTAAATGGGTTACTTAATGAATATGGTCATATCTTGTGATTATGGGAGTATTACCTTGTATGTTGATGATTGACTTGTATGATGTATTTTACACTTGGTTCATAAAGCTTTATCAAAATAGTATGAAAAACATATTTAAACTAAAATGTCATCGTTAAAGCATGTTTTTGCATTATTGCCATACTTAGTTCTTAATTGTTCTAATTTCATATTTTCCTCTATTATATACAAAGTGTAGGTGTTGGCAAGTGAGGTGATCTTTAGAGTTGAAGCTTGGGAAGTAAAAATTCTCTCAAGATTTGGGTATGTCCTCATATGTCGAGGACAAGACTCCTTATTGCTAGTTTTCCTTTATTAAAGACATTTGTATAAGACTTGTATCTTTCTTTCAATGTAAAGGGCCAAGTCACTATGATAATGAGATGCGTCTAAGATGGCCTCTGTCGAGACTTAGTTCTTCTTACGTTTTATAAAAGAGTTTCCACTTATTGAATTTACTGTGAAATGTTTTGGTTCCGCACTACTTTTCATACCTATGTAATGAATGAATGCTATGAGGCTTGTATAAGACCTCTTCGAGGTCGAACTTGCCGGTTATGACTGGGGGTGTTCTCGGTCGTGAAAGAGCAGGATTCAAACTTTGTTGTTATAAATGAGAGAAAGTAACAAGGGTGTACGTGTTCCATATTTTCCTCTCATTTTCTACAAAGTGTGGGTGTTGGCAAGTGAGGCGATCTTTAGAGTTAAAGCTTGGGAAGTAGAAATTCTCTCAAGATTCGGATATGTCCTCATATGTCGAGGACAAGACTCCTTATTGCTAGTTTTCCTTTATTAGAGACATTTGTATAAGACTTGTATCTTTCTTTCAATGTAAAGGGTCGAGTCCCTATGATAATGAGATGTGTCTAAGATGGCTTGTGTCGATACTTAGTTTTTCTTACGTTTTATAAAAGAGTTTCCACTTATTAACTTTACTGTGAAATGTTTTGATTCCGTACTACTTTTCATACCTATGTGATGAATGAATGCTATGAGGCTTGTATGAGACCTCTTCGAGGTCAAATAAGCCGGTTACGACTAGGGGGTACTCTCGGGTCGTGGCAGAGCAGAATCCAAACTTTGTTGTTATCAATGAGAGAAAGTAACTAGGGTGTACATTTTCCCCATAAGCTCATAACGTGGTAATTTTAGTAATAGCAATCCTTTTCTAGTGGATTACATGTAAAGTGATAAGTTATGTATCTCTAATTCCTTGGTCCGGCAACTAGGAATTTCACCCCGCACCTTTGTCCGGCTACATGTGTATAATTTACTAACCCTTACTTTTACCTCATATTAGACATCACATCAATGTATGACTTTATTTTCACCCTCGCACCAATGGACACTAGACTATTAGATAGTATCACACTAAATCTATATTGATGATTCTTTTCTCATTAACTACCTTAATCCAGCAAGTAGCAACAAGGTGAGTTTTAACGTTTGCAACCGCTAAAAGGACTTTTGAATGAAAGAATTATCAATGCATGTAATAACAATATTCAAGAATTACTTTGTTACTATTCATACTTTGGTAATCTCTCGTGGTTCCACAACCCTAGTTGTGGATTTAGTTACCCATAATAGCAACAACACAATTCCTATTTCTATATGAAAAAAATCATGAACTTACATAATTAATAGAAGAAACCCAGAATCTCACTTGAATTTCATAGTTAAAATCTTCAAAATGAACTTCGAAAATCAAGAATTGCTAAAGTTGCAAGTTAATCTCCAAAGCCAAAAACTAGAACTAAAATAATAATCTCTAACCCCAAAAAATAAGGTTTACACACTCTATATACAAAAAAAAAGTTCCTAATGAAAAAGGAAACAAAATAATGAAATAAAGTTTCTAGACGCGGTTGTCATTGACGAGACTGGCCTAGGTACCGTGATTTAACCTACGTTCCGCATGTCCCTTCGTGGTTTGTGACGGGCAAATTTACAGAAGCATGGATCTCCAACTCTCAGTAACAAATAACAACTTTACCAACACGAACAGTGACTTGATCCACGGTCCGTGGATCTCCTCCATGGTCTCATACTTAGTTTTTTCAAATTAGGTACTGCAAAACCTCCTCTGAATTATTTGACGGACCTTCAGGATGGTCCGTAGGCCGAACTACGATTTATCAATAATAGTCGTGGTTCCACACTTGGATAAGAACTCCTCGATTTTCTCTTCTATCTTTGCCCATAAATCTATGCCCTCGGACCGTGAATGGACCTACGGTCCATAGATCATGTTCGTATGTGATGTTTTCTACAATATTTCTTCAGTTGTATCCTAACTCCCACGTCCAAACTTATTTCCCGCAAACAAGATAAAAATAGATTAATACCAATACAAAATGGCCCTAGACACACACAACTCTTAAGTAAATGTATTAAAAATATCATAAACTCATGGAATATCATTTTACAATCCAAAGAGCAGGCTATGTCGAACTCGCTGAACGGGTTTGAAGTCGCCAATAGCGTCTTCTTCACCCACAATCTCCTTCACCTACAAAATCAACACACATTATTTTAAAGACACTAACACTTCGATTGCCTTCCAAGAAGCGCCTTATTTAATATCGTCAAGCATTTCTAGGTACACCAACTCAATCAGAGAGATCTCTTGGCACTAGCCGAAGTGTAACTTCAAACGTTGTGCATTCACCTTAAATGTAGGTCCTTCTTGACCTTCAACTTTGATGGAACCATTTGTCAACACTCGTGTTACTCTAAATGGTCCTAACCATTTGGATTTGAGCTTTCCTAGAAAGAGTTGAAGTCGAGAGTTGTATAGTAAAATCCAATCTCCCACTCTGAACTCCCACTTAAGGATTTTAGCATCATGCCAATTTTTCATTTTTTCCTAGTAAAAAGCTAAGCTTTGAACCTAAATTTTTCCAACTCATTTAAATTCTCTACTCACTCTTTTGAAGTCTTTGTCAAGTCCATGTTAAGAGTATTAAATGCCCACAATGCTTTGTGTTCCAATACAACAGGTAGATGGCATGACTTACCAAAAACTTTTTGATACAAATACATACCAATTGGTGGTTTGTATGCGGTACGATATACCCATAGTGTGTCATCAAGATTTCGAAACTAATGAGTCCTATTAGCATTCACTGTCTTGTTTAAGATGCTATTGATCTCTCGGTTTGATGCTTCAACTTCACCTCTTGTTTGGGAATGATACAGAGTTGCTACTTTGTGATTCACTCCATACTTACTCAATGTTCCTGAGAACCACTTATTGGAAAAGTGGGATCCACCATCACTAATGATAGCTCGAGGAGTACCAAATCTAACAAAGATATAGTGTTTTCAGGAATTGAACAACAGTTTTACCTTCATTGTTTGAAAGTGCAACAACTTACACCATTTATAAACATAATCTACGGCCACCAAGATATACTTATTACCCAACGAACTCACAAATGGGCCCATGAAATCTATTCCCCAAACATCAAATAGTTCAACTTCTAAAATAGGGGTAGAGGGTAACTCGTCTCTCTTGGAAACTCCACCTTGCTTTTGACACCGAGCACATTTCTTAGCAAATTCGTGTGCATATTTATAAAGGGATGACCAGTAGTAGCCACTTTGGAGAACCTTAACAGTTGTAGGAACCACCACTATGATGACCCCCAATCGGTGAAGCATGATAAACATGGAGAATTTCTATAGCTTCTTCTTCCGGGATACACCTTCTAATGATATGGTCTTTACACTCTCTGAACAAAATGGGTTCATCCCAAAAGTACTTCTTAACATCGAACAAGAATTTCTTTTGTTGGTAGAAATTTAGTTCGTCCGACATTAATCTACGCGCTACATAATTGGCAAAATCAACATACCAAGGAGATTGTTTGGGAGTTACCATGAAGACCTTTTCATCGGCAAAACATCATTTATGTCGATTTCTAGCTCATCGTTCTCCTTGCCTTCCAATCTTTATAAATGGTCCGCCACCTAATTTTCACAACCTCTTCTATCTTTGACCTCAAGGTTGAATTTTTGCAATAAAAGCACCCACCTTATCAATTGCGACTTGACATCCTTCTTTGACATTAGGTAACGAAGTGCAGTATGATCGCTTTGAACAATCAGTTTAGTATCAAGCAAGTATGCCCAAAATTTTTCGAATGCATACACTATCACAAGTAACTCTTGTTCAGTAATTGTATAATTGCGTTAGGCGTTGCTTAGAGTTTTGCTTGCATAGTAAGAGGGTGGAAAAGATTGTTGTGTTTTTTCCCTAACACAACACCTAGTGTCGTGCCACTTGAATCACACATTACTTCAAAAGATTCAGACTAATCAAGACTAATGATGATCGAAGTGGAAACTAATTTTTTCTTTCAAGCACTGAAGTTGCCTTGCAAGCGTCATCAAAGTGGAATTTCACCTCCATCTCCAAGACTTTGCACAACGAATGTGCAGTGTTTGAGAAATATTTGATGAACCTCCAGTAAAAACCGGCATGTCGCAAGAAGCTACGAATCCCTTCACAGAAATTGGAGGTGGTAACTTCTCAATCACTTCAATCTTTGCTTGTCAACCTCCAGGCCCTTTTGTGACACCTTGTGACCAAGAACTATACCTTCCTTAACCATGAAATGGAATTTTTTCCAATTTAGGACTAAATTTTTCTACACACATCTTTGGAGAACTTGGCCTAAGTACTCTTAACACGCTTCAAAAGTGTCAACTACAACTGAGAGGTCATCCATAAATACTTCCATTGAATCCTCCACCATGTCGGTTAAAAATGGATAACATGCAACGTTGAAATATAGCTGGAGCATTGCATAACCCAAACGACATCCGTTTGAAGGCAAAAGTATCATATGGGAACATAAACATTGTTTTCTCTTGATCTTCCAAAGCAATGAAGATTTGGTTATAACTAGAGTATCCATCCAAAAAAAATATACCAGTCTATCAAGCATTTGATCCATAAAGGGCATGTGAAAATGATCCTTTTCGGTCCACAAATTTAGCTTCCGGTAATCCATGCATACTCTCTATCCAGTCACTTATCTCATAGATACAAGTTTCCACTTTTGGTACAACTGTGAAGTCTTCATTTTTTGATACATATTGCACTAGACTTATCCATTTGATATCTACATTAGGGTAATATCACACACATACACATCTAACCACTTTATTATATCCTTTTTCGCCACCTCTTGTATTGGTGGGTTTAATCTTTATTGATGTTCCGCACTAGGTTTAAAATCATTATCAAGCTAAATTTTGTGAGTGCAAATGACTGGGGAATTCCCACTATGACAGCGATAGTCCAACCTATAGCCTTTATATACCTTTTCAATTTATTAAGGAGCAGTTTTACTTGCCATTTGAGTAAGTCAGCTGCAATAATCACCGACAAGGTGTTACTTGCTCCTAAGAAGAGGGTAGTACCTTCAACTCAATATTTGGTGGTTCTTCAATTGATGGCTTTTCAGAGGGCTTTCTCGGTTTTTTTAGTCAATGTACAACTTCATTGGAGCCTTTGAATATCCCCCCATGCCTGAAAGAGAGGATACTACCTCATCATAGCCTTGAATCTCAAACTCATCATAGTTAGCAAACACAACTTCAAGTGGTTCACTCATGCACGTAAAATGGCTCACATTAGCCACTGCCTTATCAATCACATTAACAGTAGAAACCAAATGAATATCACTCAGGTATTTCATTGATTTACAAACATTAAAGGTAACTTCATCTTCATTTACCCAAAATTTCATATCTCCACTCTCAACATCCACCATTTCTCTCCCAATTTCCAAGAATGGCCTTCCCAAAATAATAGGGATTTTAGCATATATTTCATAGTTGAGTATGATAAAATTAGCCGAAAAAATGAATCGGTAAACTCTAACCAAGATGTCATAGAGTATTCCGACTAGATGTTTGACTGATCGGTCCACCATCCAGAGTCTCATAGTTGTAGCTTTTGGTTCGCCTAAACTGAGTTGTTTATAGATTGATACTTGCTCGAAAATAACATAAGGCTTAGGCGAATTGGAGCATGTCTATGGTGCATGGGATGACGAACGCTCCAGGATATTCTTTTTTTCATAAACTCTTTAGTCATAATTGCACAACAACTGTGAGACACCTTGTTCGTCTCATAATCCAAGCTCTTTTTTTGTGACTAACTCCTTCATAAACTTGGTATAACCCGACATTTCCAAGAATGCTTCCACTAGAGGGAGATTAATCGGAAGGTCTTGAATACCAATAAAAACGTCTTGAACTTCTCATCGTCATTTTTCTTCTTAAGGTGTTGGGGAAATGAAGGAGATATTTTAGGTAAAGGCTGCTTGAATTTTGGGCATGGCTTGTGTTTGTCCATATCACTTCGCAGCTCCTTGGCAATGTCTTGAGGGATGGATATTTCTCCTTCTTCTATACCATTGCCTTCTTCCCGCTTGTGCACTTTTTCATTTCCTGCCACATCATGTATTGCCTCTTTTTCACTACGAGTGACCACAACCAACCATCTATATTTATCGTCCATTATCATTTTTGGTTTCAATTGTGTTGAAAGTAAACTCAGTTGACCTTCAAGTACCTTGATTTCATCTGCATAAGGGTTTACTTTAGTGTTCAATGATGAGAAGTCAGCTTTCATCCCTTTCAAAAATCATTTGAGCCTTCAACTTTATCAAGAATGTGTGAAAGTAAACATTCACTCGGAGACTACTTGCACTCCCTCTCGATTTTGGGCTCTCACTTGAGTAAGTGTTGTCCTCTTCATAATCATCCTCCCTCTCCAATAATCACTCTGCTCGGACCAATCTTGGCAGGATTTCGTTTGCTCTTCTCCATTGAGATGGTTCTAACCTTGATTCCCACCTCACTATAAATAGCGTGGGTTGGAACCCTTCTCACATCTCTTGGAGTTACAGTCTTGATTCTACATAGGTTTTGAAAAGCTTGAGGAAGAACCCCCTTAACACTCCAATTGTCCCATGTGGTTTTCTCACATCCTTCATCATATGCTCTTGTAAAAGCTCCATTTGGGTCAAAATTTTCTTAATGTTTGCATCCCTTTCTATTTCCTTATCAATTTGTTCTTCTGTCATTCCAAAACAGAGAGGAGAGACTTGATCCTCTTGGGTGTACCAAGCTTGAATTATTTTTGTCATATCATGAAGAAGAAATAAAGTAACCTCAAATGATTGTAGCATTAACCTTCTTTTACCAATTGATCAGTTAATATTTTATTAACCAAACCAATACTCTGGTAAAAATATTGGAGTAGCAACTCATTTGGTAGTATGTGCAACGGGCATTTAAACAAGAGTTTCTTAAACCTCACCCACGTTTCATTATATGGGTTCACCTTCCCATCGCTTGAAACCTTTAATATCGTCTCTAAGTTTATCATCCTTGATGGAGGAAAGAACCTTTCAGTGAATGTTGTAATCAACTCCTCCCATGATGTGATGGAGTTATTTGGCAATTCAGCCAACCACTTACTAGCATCCCTCGTCAAAGAGAGTGAAAATAGCCGAAGCTGGATTGACTCTTATGACACTTTTTTAATGAAAACGGGCTTCCCACCTTTATAAAATTCCTTCAACGCTCATGCGGGTCTTCGTGCTCTAGTCATCCATAGAATCCCCTCATTTTGAGGAGGTGAAGGGTCGTGCTAATGACCTCATATATTCCATTGTCATTGGCTTGTGGTTGCAAATTGCACCGTTTCACTAGGTTGAGATGGGTTGTAAACACTATTTATTCATTGGTACCATCCCTCTGACCTGCTCGACTAAGATTCACCCTTTCCTCGCTCATTTTTTACTTCTATGTAGCCCAACCAGTACTACACTATGCAGCCTAAGCCAATTCAACCAGAACCAACCAGTTCAAAAGTCAAATCTTCTATCAAAGAGTTCTAAGTAATGTTACTTTCCAGCAGTGGCGCCATTTTGATTAACATTTCAATGAAACTTCATCTAATTGTAAGTAGCGACAATCGTTAGTCAGTTAATAACTCAACCAATTGATCTGGAATCATTCCCATAGAGAATAGCATTCTTCGAATTTGAATACGCAAGTATGATGAGAACACTTGTAGTTGCACAATATAATACTTCAAAGTTTCACAAACAAATTTCAAGATATCGTTACCGATTCACTTCAGTTTATCAACAAGAAACAAACAAATAATTTAGGAACACTTGGGGGATTGACTAACCAACTACAAAATTCAACTAAATGGGTGTAAATCATTATCGATAATCCTAATCGTTGTGGGTAGAATGAGCTCTAAATAAAACAACTTTCTCTTCAAACAATTTTCTTATTTCTGTTGAGTTCTCATGAACCCAACACCTTCCACAAGCTAATCAACCCATGTTCTCACCAAATCCACTCTCTCAAGCTAGATACAAAGGCCGAGTATTGATTTTCACTTTTTCAGGCTGAAATCGTAAAGACTACCCACTACTAAGGATGCCAAAATACTATGTTAATCATGTAATTCTCTCTCAAGCAAGCACAAAACTCTAAACTCTATCACACCCAAGATGATATAATGAGATTAAATCACCATAATAATTTAGACCCACTTCATATTAACACCATAAATCACTAATTGATCACACCCATTTAATGAGAATGCAACAATTGGTCATATATTCAAACCTCCAAGGTAAGGGTTTTATCCAATTATGATGAGAAGATGAAAATTAACACCAGCCAAGTTTACCATAGATGGGTAGGTGAAATTCAAGAGTTGGAAACTACTAGAATCTTTTCTATTACAAGATTGCAATAAAAATCTCTTCAAAATCTCTTAAAATCCATAATGATAGTAATTTTCCTCTCAATCTCCTATTTCCCTCCTTTCTCAATGCCTTCTCCCACTTCCAAAAGTCCATTTAAACAAGTCTGATGTGTGACTAACTAGGACCAATCGGCAAGGTAAGTCGGGCTTCGCCGACCATCCTGCGATTCGTCAATTTTTCTTCATCTTGCCTTCACTTCTCACCTCTCTTTAGTCGAGCCTTTGTAATGTTAAGCAATCAAGGTCGAGATCGTCGATTGATTCTGCGACACACCCTTTTTCCCTTGTTCTAGCTCATCAGCACTTGTCTGGATCTTCATCAGGACTTCTGGCGACTTAGTTTTCCCTCGCCGAAATGATCAGCGAATTGTCGAGTGGTACTGATGCTCGCCGAAGTTACCCCCCACTTCAGCTTCAACATTCTGTAACTTCTTGTGGTAGAGTGGCACTTTGGCGAATCGCCGAGTAACATTGGCAATCAACAGACATTCTCTTTTTCGTTCTTTCAGTTGCCTTGTTCCTCTTTTGCCCATTAGTATCCATGCTTTGTTCCTCAATCCAAATACTTGTAAAATGAAGGATTTACATTAGTTATTGGCAAAAAACATGCATTTGATTACACTATATATTTCCAAAATATACCCCTAAATGAGTCAAAATTATGGACTCATCATAGCTCCTTAAATCATGCATGATAAAACCTTTCACCATCGATGGTCATTCCATATTAACTATAAAGACTCCACTACAACAAAAATAACTTTTAGCGGTAATAAATAGACACATTAATAAAGAGTGTTAAAGTCTTTACTGGCATAAGTTAAGTGTCATTAGATCCAATGTCGCTAAAGACTTTTTGGACATATACAAAGAGCTCTAATTGCCGCTAAAAATACATATTTATTGGCAATTGCTAATTAATTTGCCGCTAATGCTCAATTTTGATGTAGTGTCATAGACATTAACTTCATACTAAAAGTGTTATACTACTAATGATATTAGTTTTAGAAAGTTGGTGCATGATCATTGATGACATATTTGAATATCATACTAATCAAAATATAATATAGATAAATAATTAAAAACATTTATGGTAAATTTAGATGGCATTCATGTCATGTAGCCAAGCAGAGGATCGTAGATCTTGTTATTGGTGAGGTCGGCGGTTATTTTTAAGAAGGGTTTTTAAGTCTTATCCTAATTATTTCAACTCACTACTATGTCTTTACCCTCTATTAGAAATCAACTATAAATGTTTCACCCCCCAAAACTCCTAATTCAACTCATTGTCTCAAATTCCTAATAGAAGAACAAGTTCATCCTCCCAAATATTTATCTCTCGATAGTTTGAAGAATAAGACTAGGGTTTAAGTCATGTCTACAAATTCACCATTAATTGTAAGATCTTGGCATCAAGGTATGATAGTATTCACTGATGGAGTCCTTTCCTCCCTAAGGTTCCTAAGTTCTTCAATTTTGCAAGGTCGAATCTCCAATGGAAGTTAGGACTTTTACTCAATATCATGTGTCCTTTTGATGATTTAATTGATGATTTAATTGATTGGTTTATGTCTTTTTATGCATTAATTGAGATAATTGCATGATTTTGAGTTAAATTCATGTGATCTCATGCATGATCCATGTTTTGTAGAATTGATCCTATGATAAAGCTTTTGAATCATGAAAGATGAGTTTTATGAAGATATGCATGTTCTTATGAAAGTGAAGCATTAATGTTGTTGTGAAAGGATTTCTCACATAGTGTTCATAATGTTGAAAGGTTTACTTACCTAAGATGAATAAAGACTTAATGAGCTATTTTAATGAAACTTAGCTTGAATTTCCTACTTGATGTTTCCCATCTTGGATAAATAGACAAGCGTCGATTACCCATGATCTCTAGTGATAAGACAAGTGTCGATTATCCATGTCTCACTAATGATAAGAAATGTTAAGACTATTGAATATTTCGTGGGATTTATGCTTAGCAATAGTGGACAAGTGGCGATTACCCATGTCTCATAAATTAAGTGTCACCATAGGTCTTTGTAGATAGACATTAGCTAGTGGATCCATGTAAGCTAGAAGTTCATGATTCTCACCTTGGCAAGTGAGAACACTTTTTTTCAGTGTAGGATAAACATCAAATTTCATGTTATACCTCACATTGTCTCTATGTCGGTTAAAGTTAAATCTCCCACAATAATTAGCTAAAGTTACTTCAAGAAGTATCTTACGAATGTTTAAAGATGTTAAGCATGCATTGACAAAATAACCAAAAAAAGATATAAATACATACAAACATTTCACTGATTCAATCAGAAAAAACACACTTTTGTACTCGACATATATGAATATCTCATCCAAACAAATAAAAAAATCGAAAAAAATACTTAATTATTTTTCAATTATTCACTGGATGCGACAAATTTATAGTGGTCAATTTTGAAAAATTCTGTTTCAAATATATGCCGTATTCAACTTGAAAAAGCTTTGAAAGTTATAAGATGAATGATTCGGAAGACAAGCTAAATTATTTTAATTTTTTTATGTTCTTGAGAAGAAAGCCAAAAACACTCGACAAAAGGATGACTATTTATGCCCTTTTCAAAACGTAACTAATTTGTGTTTAAAATCTTTTTTATCTTTTCTGAATTTTTTTGTTCCATAATTTTCTCTATTATTAATTATTTGTATTCTTTCAAATTAATCAAAATAAAATAAATACATAATTAATCCCTTAACAAACTGAAATAATGACATTTTTAATAAATAATGAAATTGTTGCTAAGGAGTCCTACTAAAAGCTAATTTAATATATGCCTTTTACTTTCATAAATTAATCAATATATTTGAATTGATAAGCGCTCCATAATATAATATTTAGCATGTTTTCAGAAAATATGAAAGTATTAGTTATTTGATTGATAACAATAACAAATGTCTATTATAAAATAAAACGTTTTCATAAACTTTATATTACTACTATAAATAAACTATTTTACATTACATTATATTATATTCTAAAAGTTTTTGAGTGGAAATAATAGTCATATTAGTGATGTACTTAATGTTAAATTCTTAAAAGATAAATCATATTATCTTATTACCATAAAAATGTTTTAAATTTTTTAATGAAAAACTATTTTACTAAAATGAGATTTTTATAATATTTAATTGATATAGCGTTTAATTTCATATGAACATTCAGATATTGAAAACAAATAGTCCTAATAATTCAATGTTAAGATTCAGAGACAACATTTTAATATTCAGATGTTTATTCAGATTTACACATATAGATCTTAATGCACATATCATTATTCAGACGTCTATTCAGATTTAGACGTCTTAATTTTAATGGAAACAAATGAGGCCTAAGAACGACAATAATATTGAATATCAGTTTTTTTAGTTTTACATAGGTTTAGACAATTAAAATAAATAATCTAATTTTAATTGTAACGACCTGTTTAGTCGTTTTGAGCAGCAGATTTTATTTCTGGAAAAACTGGCTGAGTCGACGGATCCCACGACGGACCGTCATAGGCACGACAGACCGTCGAGGGGGTCTCGTTCCAAAACACTTAGAATTCTGAAATTTGGGTACTGAAATCGACTCTCTGAACTTCGCGATGAAATGGCAGGACGGACCGTCGCAGGCATGACGGGCCGTCACAGACCTTTTACTGAAATCGAGTCTCTGAGCTTTGTGACGGACCTGCAGGACGGACCTTCACAGTCGTGACGGACCGTCACAGTCTCCGTCAGCTCACTCGGGTCGGAATTCTGCTTAAGTTTTTAAAGGGGCATTTTGGACTTTTCATGCTTATGATTATAAAGTTAGTGGATTAATATTAATAATTCAATTACTTGGGGGTTAAAGGAGATAACCTGGAAATAATTAGTGGGTTATTTTTATCATCTTTTATACTTAAGTATATGCTAATTAGGGTAAAAGAAGAAGGGTTTTGAATAAGAAAAATAGAAAGAACA
>NC_028637.1:62252617-62252796 GCF_001406875.1 Solanum pennellii
CTTAGTGGGTTATCTGATCAAGGTCAAACACCTCCAGTGTTTTCTGCACCAGCACCTCAGGTTCCGTAAATACAACAGGCAACTGCTGCAGCTCCCCGCATGGATGTTCCATTGGAAATAGGCAGGTTTCCTCGTTTGACTACAGGGCCTATAATGACAAGCGATCAGCATGAACTTTT
>NC_028637.1:62257185-62306009 GCF_001406875.1 Solanum pennellii
TGCTTTCTATTTTGAGTTGGCCGATGATACCTACTCAGTACTTGTGTTTGTACTGACCCCTACTTATAATTGTTTTTCTTTGTTATTTGTGGAGTGCAGCAAACGTGCCATCGTCCTCAACTCAACCGCAACTCTAGCCAGTCTTCATCACGTCGGATCTCAGGGTGAGCTAATGCTTCTAGCTTGGACTGGATCTTCTTCTTCATGTCTTGATGCCTTGAAGTTCCGGCATGGACTAGCTTTTTACTTATTTTAGCTTCTTAGATACTCTTAGATTAGTAAGTTGACGATAGATGTTCTTGTGGTGATGACTTCCAGATTTTGGGGATAATGATTGATAAATTTTAGAAGTTATTTAATTGATTCATTAATGAGTTTTAAGTCTTCCGCATTATTATATTCTGTTTATTACGATCGAAATGTTAGGATTAGATTGGTTGGTTCGCTCACATAGTAGGATAAGTGTGGGTGCCACTCGCGACCCGTTTTGGGTCGTGACATTAATCTCTTTTTATTTAGTCATGTAACTAATACTTACTAAACTTATTTTAACATGATTTAGTACTTTTAAATTATGATCAATTTCATTATGACTTATTAATGTGCAATATTTGTTTTACGCGATTCTATTATTATTTTTTTGTTGTATATTTTAGTGTCATTAATCATATCATATTTTATGTTATTTTCTTATGGAACAACTTAGATAGTTGCATTTTGGTAGGACTAAAGAAATATTTGAAGTACAAGTAAATCATATGTTTGTATGAATACTTTATCGAAAAAATCCAAAAACACCCAAAAACCCAAAAGAACTCGAAGTTGAGAAACCCAAGTTTTATTTGTTTTATTTAGTTTGGTTTATAAATTCAATAATCTGACACAAATGGTTATGTTTGGTTTAATATCTGAAAAACCCGAACTAACCTGGTCATGTACACTAAGAGTAGCACCAACTGGGTTGTACTGATATCATTCTGATTTGTTTTGGTCCGGTAGTCTCCAAGACAGAGTAAAACACCTTGAACCGGTACACGAGTGGAACGGTATCACGATTTGATATAGGTGTAACGGTACCGATTTACTCCGGCTCCGTTCTAGTCCAGTTAATTATTTTTTATTAATTAAATATATCAAAAAATTATCACTGCCCCGGGCTAGGCGGCTGCTTTTCTAAAAAGCTGAGAAGCCTGTTGCCCCCCCCCCTCCTTCCACCCCACTCCCCATTCCCTAATCCCCAGTTCTCCATTGGTCATGTTTTCTTTTAAGAAAATATTAACGTTGAGTGCTACCTCCAAGGCCCCAACAATAATATGTTTTTTTCAACGTCTCCCATCTATTTTTCATTTCAATCTATCGACTATATTTTTCAACTCCAACACATAATCACAAAAAGTTTCTAAAAACTATATATATACAAGTTTCAGACTATATTTTTCATTTCAAGTTCCCAACAACGACTATCTTTCTCAAAATTAGAGACTTTCAATATTCAAGTTCTAAATTTCAATCATAGTATCATATTATTTTATAATTGTGAAGATTTCAATAATCATTTGGTGAATTTTGTAGGAGGAATCTTCTTCAAACATCAAGTTTCGACATCAATTTTTTAATTTTCGATTATAATCATTTGTTCTTTACACAAACGTTTGGTAACTTCATTCCACTCTCTAATCTTATCTATTTGTTTTATATTTATTTTTTGTAGGTTGTTCTTATTATATATTATTTTTTCTTGCTGAATTTCATTTTTTACATTTTATAATTTTATGTCATGGAGTCTTTAGAAAAAATTTAAAAAAATCATATTTTCGTAATTTAAAAAATCAAAATAAGTAAAAATTTTTTTTATAATTTTTTGAAATAGCTAGATGTGTCGTCTCGTTTATCCAATTTCATTTCATTTCGATCCGTTCCAGTTCCATCCTGAAATATAATATGATAGGACGGAACTGAGTATCTTTCCTGGTAATTCTGATGTGGTTATTTCCAATACCATTCAACAAACCGGTCAAACCGTCCCGTCTCGGTCCGATATGATCTGATGGTTCCGTTCCAATCTGTTGCCCCAGTCTTAATGTACACCCCTATTGACAAGTAACCAAACACAATAAAATAAAGAGAGAAAGAAACTTGGGCCCGAATCTGAGTTTCATGTTCGACTAGGCCCAGTATTTAGGTCCACTTTCATTTTGGGTATTTGGCCCATCTGAGTCACCTCCACTTGTCCTAAACTAACATAACATAATAATTTTTCTTTTGGGCCTTAGGCCCTATTTCTCTACCCGTCCTAATAACTAACAAAATAATAACAATTAAAATGAAAAGGGCTTAGGCCCAAATAACAAAATACAACTTTTAAAATAAAGAGTGTCCCCAATCCACTTCATATTTTTATTACTTCGGAACCTCTACGTCGATTTTCATAGCTGGATGACTCGATAAAGAAGGAATTTGAGCCTTTATGGCTCTCCCCAAATGCAAAAGAAATGGAATGAATTCGTAGCGAAGTCGAACAAATTTCACATGCAAAATGAAGTAAGGGAAGAGAGTTAATATATAATTCAATCAACAAAAATGCAGGAAAAAAAATTAATTCACTGAAAAATGCACACTAACTCAAGAATGTACAAATTAACATGTATTTAGTCCATAAATTAACATGTTAGACAAAAAAAACACAAGTTCAATGGAGCAATTAAGAAGGCCCAGTAGTCACTACTCAAAGTCAATTATCCTTGATTGTGGACAATAACAAATTCTTACTTTTTTTAAAAAGTAAAGCCATGTAGATTAACTTAGAAGAACTAGTCAGGAAGAGGCACTTTTTTATAATGAAAAACTAAACTAAAGACAGAGAAAAAACATTATGTTTTCCTGCATTATCCAAAAGTAATAAAAGATAACTGAAATTGATTTAAGAAACGCTAACACTATGAATATATGATTGATACTCACTTTCTTTTCAGTGAACAAGATAGGGCAAAACTGAAATAGTTCATGCCCCTTAACAATTGCAGATTGTTTCCTACCAAGTTGACTTGAATAGAAAAAACACTATATTGAAAACATAGCTCATGTTAGCCGACAAACATCAACCTAGTTATAAAGCACATTTGAGGTGAATTTGAACAAATAAACATCACAAGATTAGGACGGATCAAAGCAAGATGCTTCACACAGATGGCTCTAACAGATTACAACTGACCATTGAATGACCAAAGATCCAACGAAAACAAGTGAATGCAAAACATATACTTCAAACAAAAATCAGCATACTCATGGCAAGAAATTCATGAGGAACACAAAGCTTAACTCTATTTCAAAAATCCTTTTAAAATGATTTACAAAGAGACAACTAGATAGACTAAAATGAAAAGATAAACACAACTCAAACGAGGATTAACATGAAAAAGATGGGAAAAAACTAACAAACTATGAGGTGAAAACGATAGTAAAGTACGACGACTCTGAACCAAAACACATCAAAACACACTAGCCAAACTTTGTAAGCACAATTAGATAAACACGATAAGATGAGCTAAGAATTGAAAAGCTTTAACATTTAAAGAAATTACAAAAAAAACTAGCAGTAGCTCAAAGGAAAGAAATGAAACAGTAAATATGCCTACCCATACTTCAGTGAACTAAAAATTAAACACGATTTCAATCCAGATTGAGAAGTCTCAGTTAAACGCATAAACAGAAGAAATGAAGAACAAATAGAGGTTTGAAGAAGAAGGAGAAAAAATGAGATGAGAGATTTTTATCTTTTTCTGGGCAGCAATTGGGACGAAAACGAACTAGCAACAAGATGATTCCACCAAGACACGACTCCGAGAATAGGAACAATGAATAGAGACAAGGAAACCGACATAATTTCGACCTCGATCAAACTTATAGCAAGCAAAAATAGAGGAATGAAGCTTATACCAGCCTTAGTTATTTCCTCTGCTTCCTTTAGAATTTCTTTGATATGTATCTCGTATCCAATTCACCAGCGCTGCTCTTTTTGTATCGGTCTAAAAAGCTAAGCTTTTTCAATTTTTTCTTCCAACGTTAACAATGAAAAGAGGGAAGCCTTATAGAATGAAACTAGGGCAGAAAATTGGAGAGAAATAAATGAAATTTAAGAAAAGGGGCTATTCCAAATTCAAAAACTCCACAAATCTTTCACAATTAAGGGGAGACACCCTATTTCTAAGGCTTCAAACCATTCCAGAAGGAGAAAGGGTAGAAGGACGGTTGAGATACACTCGATCGTCCTTGAGCGCCGACATGGAGAGATCTCACGCTATGAGGGTGCTTCTGCGATAGTACTGATTGAGAGGGACGTTGAGGAAGACGACAATGAAAAAACCACAGCGTAATACTGATTCACGCATCCAAGGCGTGAACCTGCCTGTGTATTTCACCGTGACTCGCCATGTGCTACTATCGTCGTTTCACGCTGTTGTAGACGTCATTTTGGGGCTGAGCGTGAAGAAGTTGTTGGATTGTTTTTTGCCTCTGTATTGTCTTTTGCTGGAGTAGAGTTATCTGGTTTCCTGAGAGAATTAAAAGAAAGGAGTTAATTAAGTCTTGTTTTTATTTTTGGTGATAGATTGACCAAGAGTGGTTAAATCTTCTTTAAAATGTAATTAAGCAAATTTGGGACCAAATTAACAGTTTCAAAACTTTCTAATCTTTTATAAAATACAAAAATAAACATTTTTATAATTCAATCCAAACCATTTTTAAAAAATAAAAAAACTCTTTCCTTCTTCTCTCTTCCCTCGACGTTCTCTCTTTTGTTCTTCTTCTTCCTTAGAAATCCAAAAATCTGACCATTTCCATTATCTTCCTCTCCGACTATCTCCATTAACTTCCTCCTCATCTTCTGTCGTGACTTTCTCCTCCTTCTGAACTGAAATCGTGTTCGACTTAAAATGGGTAAGTTATTTTTTTGAAAGATTTTATAATTTCCGAACAATAGTAAGTTTTTTTGGATTAATGAACAAAAAATCATTCTATAGATGTGAAAATTAAATAATGATGGAATAGTACCTATTATTTATTTTTTTTGAAAGAAAATCAACAAAAAAACAACCTAATTTTGAAGAAATGTATATGTATTGTTAACATTTAGTGAAAAGTTGTTTTTATTGTTTTTGTTGTTCTTTTTGTGGCCATTTTGTTGATATGATTTTAAAAATTAGTCTTGTTTAGTTTTCTAATATATATTTTATTTTTTGAAAGATGTATCATATGTTGTCACATTTTAGTAGTATATTGGTGTATATTCCAATAAAGTTGTCATATGTTGGAACATCTCACCTATATGTTAAAGGCAGCAAAATGGTGATCTATGGAAACATAAGATTTATATGTAGTAACACAAAATTCATTCGTGGCAATAATAGATACATATGTGGCAACATAATATCCATCTGTGTCAACATATATATGAATTGCTACCCGTCATTATTTTATAATAAATTGTAAACTCATAAACTTTTTTTATTTACCTTGTAGATACAAGAAACTTCATCCATGACAACAACTCAATCTTCTATTTGTGTTGCTTCCTCTTCTAACATAAAATGCTCCTTTTGTCTAGGCGAAGAAGGTGAGCAACAACATGATTATTTTATCGGTCGTGTTACAAAATTCATTGATATCTTTAAGGAATTGACTTATAATATTGATGTACATACATCCAAGAAGATTTTACAATCTTTCAAGTGTAGGAGGTTGCAAAAATCTATTTCCCAATCACTATCTATAATTAATGAAAGAAAAAAATCAATGACTACTACTTCAGTATCACACTCAAACCCAAAAGGCAAGGAGAAGGAGAAGGAACATGAGAAGAAGAAGGATCAAGAGAAGGAGAAAGTAAAAAGAAAGCAAAAGAGAAAGAGAATAAAATCGTTGGCACTATCAAAGGGTTTAGTATACCTGGTGGACTGCTTTAGCACCCCATTAAGGACTAACAAAATTTGTGCTTTGAGATTCAAAATACATTGTTGCCAAAGCATCTTGAGTTTTTTTTCATCAAAAAGACCGAACCAACTGGTCAGTTCTTAAATCTTACCAAGGAAAGAACAAATATCACTCATGCAAAGTCAAAGATGATACTGGTATTTCCCAACAAGCAAGCATTAGTCTGTTAATATCACATTATTTTTTTTCTTACCACTATTGAAATGTGATGTTATTATATTTTCTAATTGATGATATACCATGCAGAGATTGTGGACTTTTTTGTTGCTGCATACGCCGAATTTTTGAGTGATGGACTACAAATACCATCTTATGGAATTAGTTCTGAAACCATTCGCATGAGATATGCTTCACTCCTATGGAATTATGATATTTTAAATCGGAGTGTCTATGTTTGTAAGAATGAATCAAAGAACCACAAATGTCAAGACCTAAAAAAGCAAAGTTCGATGAAAATGTTGATGGTTATCTATACCATTGTGAATTACCTTTTTGTTGATAAGTTGTATAAAACAATTGGTTAAGTGTTCATTTTTGCTAATAATATTAATATTAATATTAGTGATTATTATTCTTGGTTTTATTTTGTTGGAACAAATTTCAATAATGATGGAAAGAAAAAAGTGTGATATATGTGACAACATATATAACCTCTAGTGTAACAAACACCACACAATTATTTGTATGTACCCCAACAGAAAAGATATATGTCGCAATATATGTAACAGAAAGAAGATATGTGGTAACATATGTCACAGAAAGAAGATATGTGACAACATTATATTGTCACCAATTGTTCATTTTTTCTGATTATATTAATATTAATGATTATTCTTATTATTTTTATTTTGATGGAACAGATGTCAATTATGATGGAAAGGAAGAAATGTGGTGGCAACATAAATAACCTCTGCATAAAAAAACACCACAAAATTATTTTCATTTACCCCAAAGAAAGGATATATGTGGCAATATATGTCAAAAAGAAGATATGTGGTAACATATGTCACGGAAAGAAGATATGTGACAACATTAGATTGTCACCAGTTGTTCATTCTTGCTGATAATAATAATAATAATAATAATAATAATAATAATAATAATAATAATAATAATAATAATAATAATAATAATAATAATAATAATAATAATCTATTATTATTATTATTATTATTTTAATTATCATTATTATTTTACTGAAACAAATGTCAATTACGATGGAAAGGATGAAATATGGTGTATGTAGCAACATATATAACCTTTATTGTAAAAAATACCACAAATTTATTTGCATGTGACCCAACATAAAGGATATATGTGGCAACATATGCCATACTTTGAATAATCAAAATTCAATAAGAAAAAATTAAAAATATTTAAAACATATCGTCCCTTCATTTCTCTCTCTCTCTCCTCACCCTCCTCTCCTCCATAAACAGTTATTTTGTTTCATATTCCAAATTTAATTTATTTTACTATTTTCCATTATCTTTTCTCTTTTTTCCTTTCTCTCGTTTCACAATTCCTTCACATATCAAATTATTGTGATATTTTCTACAATATATGTGGTAATTTTGCAAGGCGTCGTTATCCTCATCATTTATAGTTTATCGTTGATATCTTCTCTTGTAAAATTTTATTAGATTTTTAAAATACTTACTCGTATTAAATCAAGACTTTTAATGGTTTTATCATTTATTTGTTAGGGTTATTTTTCCTTTTCAAATATTACCTGATTTCAATAAGCTTAATCCCAAAAAAAACATTTTAGAATATACATATGTCGCAACATATGACATATCTTTGCAATTTTTTCAAAGGAGCGTGCATACGTTGCCAGAAAAGACGCTTCAAGGATGGGTTAATCGATAAATTGAGCGATTCAGGAATTGAAAAATGTCAATTGGACCAAATTTTAGTACATTGAATAATAATGAAGCAATAAAATTAATGTTATTCCATTTAAACAACGATTTATAAGGGTGTTATAGAACAATCATATGGAGTTACTTCGTCATTTTATGATGAACTAGTGGTATGATAGTCTTTATAAAAAGAATTGATAGAATTGATGAACGTTATTATATTAGACCATAATTTAATACTTCTACATGTTGTAGGACTATATATTAGTATTACGTGTTGAATTAGGTGATAATTTAATTGAATTAACCCCAAAAAGTACATTTTAGGATATACATATGTTGATACATATGACATGTCTGTTGCAATTTTTCCAACAGAATGTGCATATGTTGCCACATATGTCACTTCATGGATGACTTAATCTATAAATTAAGCGATTTAGGAATGAAAAGATGTCAAATTGATCCAAATTTTATTATTTTGGACAATAATTATGCAATAATATGATATAACACTTGGAATAACGACTTACAAGGGTATTATATAACTATGATATTGAGTTACTTGGTCATTTTATGATGAACTAGCGATATGATAGTCTTTGTAAAAATAATTAGTAGAATTGATGAAGGTTGTTGTATTAGATAATACTTATGTACTTTGACATGTTGTAGGACTATATATTAGTGTTACATATTGAATTAGGTGACAATTTAATTTAATTAACCCCCAAAAGATCATTTTAGGATATACTGCCACATATGACATGTCTGTTGCAATTTATCCAATAGAACATCTGTATGTTGCCACGCATGTCACTTCAAGGATGAGTTAATCGATAAATTAAACGATTTAGGAATTGAAAAATATCAATTTGGACCAAATTTTAATGTTTTGGACCATAATTAAGCAATAAAAATATGTCATAACACTTGGAACAATGATTCACAAGAGTATTATATAATTATCATACGGAGTTACTTGATCATTGCATGATGAACTAGTGATAGACTAGTCTTTGTAAAAATAATTTCTAGAATTGATGAAGATTGTTGTATTAAACCATAATTTTGCACTTAGACATGTTGTAAGACTATATATTAGTGTTACATGTTGAATTAGGTGACAATTTGATTGAATTAACCCCAAAAAGCACATTTTAAGATATCCATATGTTGCCACATGTAACATGTATGTTGCAATTTCCAATAGAACATACATATGTTTCCACATATGTCACTTCAACAATGGGTTAATCAACAAATTGAGCAATTGAGGAATGAAAAAATGTCAAATTAGATCAAATTTTAGTACTTTGATCCATAATTAGCAATAAAAATATGCTATACCACTTTAAACAATGATTTACAAGGTGTTATAAAAAAATCATATGGAGTTACTTGTTCATTGTATGATGAATTAGTGGTAAGATCTTCTTTGTCTAAATAATTGACAGAATCTATGAATATTGTTGTATTAGACGATAATTTTGTACTTAGACATGTTGTAGGGTCATATATTAGTGTTACATATTGAATTAGGTGACAATTTAATTGAATTAATCCCCAAAAGACCAATTTATGATATACATATGTTGCCACATATGACATGTCTTTTGCAGTTTTTCCAATAGAAAGTGCATATGTTGCCACATATGACATGTCTGTTGTAATTTTTCCAATAGAAAGCGCATATGTTGCCACACGTGTCACTTCAAAAATGGTTTAATCGATAAATTCAGCGATTTAACAATGGAAAAATGTCAACTTTTTTAGATTAAACATTTTATAAAAAAAAATTGAAAAATTAGAACAAACACAAAAAGGTCATTTTTGTTAAAGGAAGCTGATGGAACGTGTCAAAGGAACAGGTTCGGTGGAACAACATCGATGAAGCTGTCTGGCGAGTTAGAGTTTGAGTTACACTTGAACTAGACTACTTAATCCTAAATTATGTACAAGTCTATACATTGTACGACTAAAGCTGATGTAGTTGACTAGGATAAGGTGTAAATAATATATTTGTGTTGTATTAGAATTCCTAGTGTAACTAGTATAGGACTCTTTTATGATTCCTAGTGTACCTAGTATAGGACGACTCTTCTCCTATATAAGGAGTATGTAACTCAATCATTAAATTATCAATACAATCCTTGATTCTTCACATATACGTGAGAATTCTACATGGTATCAGCGCAATAAAGATTTTTCCGCTCTTCAACGTATTAGATCAAAAAAAATTGTCAAACCGCAATGGCCCCTTCTACCAACACTCTTTCGAGCTCTTCACTTCATCATCTTATTTCATCCTCCTCCATTAAACTTAAGCCAATGAATTATCTTATATGGAGGACACAAATGAATCAGTTGATTCAAGTGACGAGATTAACCTATCTCATCACAGAAACACGTAAACCAACCTATTCCAATGGATAGACTCCTGAGAAAACTGCAGCAGGCGAGAATGATGCAGAAGACACCAACATTGTTGATGACTGGGAGGAGAAGGATGTGTTACTAAGGAGTTGGATATCAGGCACATTGACAGAAGAAAGCATGTACCTGATCGTAGGCTGCTCAACTGCCAAGGAGACGTGGAAATGCTTGGAAGAAGCATATCTTCAAGCAACAAAAGATAAGGAGTTCCAGCTCAAGCAACAACTACAAAGTGTGAAGCTAGGAACCAAATCAGTTGATGAATACATTAAGGAATTCAAAGTCATATAAGATGGTCTTGCAGCCATTCATAAGCTTGTAGATGAGTATAGTAAAGTGATTAACTTTGCTAGAGGTCTAGATCTTAAGTACAAGACTTTCAGGACCGTCATGTTAAGTAAGGCACTGTATCCCACTCTTATTCAATTTGTTAATGCTCTTAGGGGTTTTGATATGAGGGAGGATGAAGAAGAAGTGCCTCAACAAAATCATAACATGGCATTCTCTGCCCAAAGAGGCAGGGGAACAAGAAAATACTCTTAGAGAAGAGGAAACAATAACTTTAATTCTAGAGGAAGAGGATTAAAGCATGGTAGACAGGGAACAGGTTCCTATAACAGCAGAAACGGACCTGGTTCTCAGAACAGTCCTTCAAGTGGAAGTAATGAGAGGAAATTTTTTGATGCGTGTCAAATTTGTGGTAGGAATAACCATACTGCTCTTAAGTGTTTTTACGGGTGGGATTACTCTTACCAAGACGCAGATGATCTACCACAAGCATTGGCTGCCACTAATCTTCAAAACGCTGAGGACACCTTGTATGTGGAGTCAGGAGCAAGTAGTCATATGACACATAACTCAAGTATCCTAACTGATCTTAAACACTACAATGGACCAGATAAAATTATTATTGGGAATGTATCAAAGTTAGACATAACACATGTTGGGAACACATCTAGATCAGGTCTAAAATTGAAGGAAGTTCTTGTAGTCCCTAAGATTAATAAGAATTTACTCTCAGTTAGTAGCTTGCGAAAGATAATTGTTGCACTCTTAAATTTGAAAACTAGCTTTGTTGTAAAGGATAAGAAGACAAGGACACTGCTGGCCAAGGGAGCTAAAAGGAATGGACTCTATGCCTTGGAAGATAACAATTCTATGCTTTAACTGCAGCACACGATTGGAACACGTCAGACAAATGTGGCATACTAGATTAGGACATCCTAGTTTGAAGTCTTTAAACATTTTGAATAGTAATAGTTGCATCAATATTAGTAGTTGAAATAAAATGCCTACTGTTTGTTCTAGTTGTCAGTTGGGAAAGAGTTGTAAACTTTCATTTGGCTTGAGAAATAAAATTGAGAAAGAACCTTTATTGAAAAATCCATTGTGACTTGTGGGGACCTTCTCCTATTGAATCTTCACAACATATGAAATATTATGTCATTTTTTTGATGATCACATGAGATATATATGAATTTATCCACTGAAAAAGAAATCTGAATTCTTTGAGGTCTTTGTAAAATTTCAGAAAATTGTGGAAAAACAATTCTCTAAAGAAATTAAGATTTTTCAGTGTGATGAAGGTGACGAGTTTATACAAATAGAATCAAACATTTGGAAGATTGTGGAATTGTGAGACATATTTCATGTCCTAAAACACCTGAACAAAAAGGAGTTGCAGAGGGAAAACATAGGCATATTGTGGAGACTGGCTTAACTCTACTTCTTCATGCTAACCTACCTTTGTTTCTATGGGTTGAGGCTTTCCTCATTGCAGTATTTCTTATAAATAGATTTCCTTCCTCAGTTCTAAAGATGGTGACTCCGTTTGTTAAGTTGTATGGGGAACAACCTGATTACAATGGTCTAAAAGTGTTTGGGTGTAGATGTATTCCATATATCAAGAGTAGCAACAAGTTCAGTCCAAAGACTTACCCTTGTGTGTTCATAGGGTATAACAGCCTACACAAAGGATATAGATGTTATCATCCATCTACAAGGAGATTTTACATATCCAGACATGTTGTGTTTGATGAAAACACATTACCCTATGTGTCTCCAAATCAATCTCAAACTAACATTGATGTCTCACCTCACCTTGCTACTTTTGTTGAATCTTTCTCTAAATTACAGGCACATGATGTTGATTCAGGGAAAGTACAGGCTGCCAGTACACACATTAATGGTGATAATACTGCTCCTACTCCTATAATTGTTGATGATGAAAGTTCTGCTGACCACTTAATCGCAAGATTAGATGTTGAGGAACATGTTGAATGTGACGCTGCAGATTTTGAATCTGCCAGTTACACTGAGGAACAAATTGCACTTACAGGTCCAGTCACTGAGCATGATCAAACAACCACTTTAGTTGATATACCTGTGGACAATCAATCTTAAACTACTTTGGTTGATGGGTACTTCATGCACCAAAGGGCATCATATGATCACTACACGCAAGGCGAAGAAACATCACTTATCACTTGTTGCTCATAGCAGCAAAGATACTTTGAGGGAACGAAACAATATTAAGGAAGAACTTGAGTCACCTCATTTGCTTGCAGCAATGCAGGAGGAAATCAATGCTTTACACTCTAACAAGACATGGATATTGGTTCCCAAATCTCCTGGTATAAATTTGGTTGGCTCAAAATGGGTGTTCAAGACCAAACTAAAAGCTGATGGAACAATAGATAAATACAAGCCAGACTTGTGGCAAAGAGATTCTCTCAACTTGAAGGCATAGACTTTGAAGAAACCTTTAGCCTTGTGGTTAAAGCAACAACTATTAGGGTAGTTCTAGCCATTGCCATCAGCTCAAGGTGTGAAGTTAGACAACTTGATGTCAAATATGCCTTCCTTCATGGGTTCTTACAAGAGGAGGTGTACATTAGTCAACCTCGTGGATTTATTGATAAGTTTAGCATACATCTCCTACACCTTGACTTCATATGTAGTAAGGAAGATTCTTCATTATTTACATTGAGAGCTCACAAAGGAATCATATTTCTCTTGTTATATGTGGATGATACTATTATCACAGGTAGCAACCCATCGCATGTCTCAGAATTGGTTCGACAACTTGGGAAAAAATTTGCCATGAAAGATCTTGGCCCTTTACACTTCTTTCTTGGAGTTGTGGTTAAGTATTTTAATGGGAGTATACACTTAAGCCAGAGTAAGTATGTCTCTAAGCTGCTAGACAATACTGAAATGACTTTTTCAAAGGTTGTAGCCACTCCTTTGGCTCCAAAACATGGTCTACATGAATCTGTAGGAAGCCTTGTTGAAACATCCTTTTATAAAATGATAGTAGGGAGCCTTCAATACTTGATTCTCACAAGACCAGATATTACACATGTTGTGAATTTAGCAAGCCAATTTATGCAAAATCCAAACAATGGACATCTTCAAGGTGTAAAAAGGATTTTCAGGTACATCTAAGGCACTTTGCACTTTCGACTTAGACTTATTTCACAATCACCATGTAGGTTGTATGGATACTCAGATGCTGATTGGGGAGGTTGTACCACAACTAGGAGATCTACTACAGGCTATAGCATCTACCTAGGTGCAAACTGTATTTCTTGGACCTCCAAGAAACAGTCCACAATTGCTCGCTCAAGTGCTGAAGCCGAGTATAGAGCACTTGCCTCCACTGCCTCAGAGATGACATGGATCATGCATCTACTTCATGACCTTATGGTATTTCTTCGATCTATACCTACATTGTATTGTGACAACATGAGTGCTTTGTACATGATAGTTAATCCAGTTATGCAAGCTAGAACTAAACATGTTGAAATGGACTATCATTTTGTTCGTGAGAAGGTGGTCAGAGGACAACTTGTTACTCAGTTTGTGAGGTCTAAGGATCAACTAGAAGATATTCAAACAAAAGAACCAAACATGTTTTTGCTAAGTTTCGTCACAAGCTAGGACTTACAGTCGCTCCACTCACTAGCTTGAGGGGAAGTGTTGAAGGAAGCTGATGGAACGTGTCAAAGGAACATGTTCGATGGAACAGGTTTTGTGAAGCTGTCTCGCGAGTTAGAGTTTGAGTTACACTTGGACTAGACTACTAAATCCTAATTTATGTACAAGTCTATATTTTGTACAACTAAAGCTGATGTAGTTGACTAGGATAAGGTGTAAATAATATATTTGTGTTGTATTAGGATTCCTAGTGAGCTAGTATAGGACTCTTCTATGATTCCTAGTGTAGCTATTATATGACTCTTCTCCTATATAAGGAGTATGTAACTCAATCAGTAAATTATCAATACAATCCTTGATTCTTTACATATATGTGAGAATTCTATAATTTTTCCCCATTTTGCAAGAAATGTATAATATATGTTGTCACGCATGAAAATTTAATCAATATAGAAATTTAACTACTTCATCTATTTCTAAATCACAACATATAATTTACAACGGAAGTGATAGAATTGATAAACAGTGAATAAATTGGTCTTTCTCCCAACAAATCAAGTTCCAGCATCCTTCCAAATCAAATTATCATACAAAATATTTCTTTCGACAGTCATCCGTACCGACCCTCTTTATTTCTTACTATCCTTCCAACATCAAATATATCGATTTTTCTTCTCGGCCCATTTATAACGACTATCAATACCTATAAATAATTTTTCCAATTATTGTACCTAAAGAAATTAATTAAAAAACCAATTAGTACTAATGAAGAAATGTGTAAGTCATACGTTGCTACATATGACTATTATCTGGCGAGATATAAGTCATATGTTGCTACATATAATTGTTACGTTGTGACAAATAATTCACATGTGGCAACATGTGTAAGTCCATTGTTGCAACATATGACTATTCTTGTGCCGAGATGTAAGTCATATGTTGCTACAAATAGTTGTTCTATTGTTAAAAATAAATCACATGTGGCAACATGTGTAGGTTATATGTTGCCACATATAGCTATTCTGTTGTGAAATGTAAATATGTTGCTAGATATAACTATTCTGTTGCGAAACATAAATCACATGTTGTGACAAAATGTATAAGACATATATCGCAAATGTGTTTATTCTATTGTGATTGAAATAACCAATTTGTTGCAACATATATAATCATCTGTTGAAAACGCAAATGCAAAATATTGAAAAATTGCAACTACCCAGATGATGATGAATGATTTCAAAACAATTAATTTTTCTTATAAAAATAATGGTGTGTGACCCCAATCACTTATGAAGTGATTCCAATTGATACAAAATGAAATTTGGTCCACTAATTAGGTTAGCTAAATCTGATTCAAGAAGAAGAAAAGAAGAAGAAGAAAGCTCAAGGACTAGCATCCAAGACTAACAATGTATGAAAAGAAGAAGAAGAAGAAGAAGAAGATGAAGGGAACGGGAGGAAAGGCAAGCAAGCAAGCAAGAATGAAGAAGAAGAAGAAGTAGGAGGAAGAGGAATACGACTAGAGGTGGGAGAAAAATATTTTATTTACCTTTTGGTACAGCTCCCTAGTGGCTTCCCCCCAATTTTGGTTCTCACCAAAATTGGTTAACTTAGGTTTTAATGATTTACCCTTTTACCCTTCATTTAATTTAATGGACCAAACTATTAACTTATAAACTTGAGGGCAACTCCACAATCCTTAATCTTTAATCACATAATTGTCACCTACACTCAATACTTAAGACTTATGTAACCGCCTCTTTATTTTGACACCTTACTGTCACCAATAATTCAAAGCCCCGGGTTTCCTTTTGAATTGGAGTTGGGTCGGGTCATTGTAAAAGGAAATGGGCTGGGATCTGGAAATTGCCGAATTGGGGCTTGCAATTAGGTACTGGGTCAGCTGGGTATTGGATGAAAGGCTCAAAATGGTTTTGGGAGATTTGGCTAATGATTGACAATTTTTAACCGAATTGAGTGGTCAATTGCATTACGAATTTAGTCAACGAAAATTAGGAATGTAGCCAAATTGTTTTTTTTAAATAAATTTGGCTAGTAATTAAGTAAGATGAATTAATATAATTTAACTAACGAGCTTTTTAATCTAAACAAGATAAAATAATTAACTTAATTATAAACTAACTACCTCAAAATATATCCTATAATTAAGCCAAACTAATAAACAAAATATCCAATTAAAAACAAATTTGAGACGGTTTTCGAATATTCAAAAAATGTACTAATTATAAAAATAATTATGTAAACATATACATTATTTAAAAATTATAAAAAGTGACTAAAATATTTAAAATAACTTCAAAAATACTTTTGAATTCTATAAAGTAAATTATGCCAAATTGTTTAGAATTTAAGAAGGTCGATGATTAATTTAAATTGTGGAGGGCCAAAAATTGGGTGTCAACACATTCCACTATTTGTGTTTGCATGTCGATAAATACAAAACTAGGTTATTTATACAATACCGGGATCAAGTAAGGTCGTTGGAGGGGTGTTAGCTCTTCGACAGAACCAAGCCTTCCGGCGGCTGAAGAAGAGCCCGGGGATCGGTCCGAGATCGAAAGAGCCTTAGATCAACTTGAATTGGCCAAGATTAAAGAACAAAAGATCGTTTCGCTGAATAGATTAGCCCCTTATTGAATCGGTGAAGGCACGCCTAGTTCGAAGGTTGTGGTACCACAACTTTGGTGAACTTCCATCACCATGTGAGATGGTCGAAAAGATTATTCACCGCTTCGCCAACAAAACTTTGTATAATGTAGCAAACCCAATGTCCCCATGGAAAATTTATGACACTTGAGGGCTTGGTTGACATGAGCACAAGAATTGGCGGAGCACGATGGGAAGGGAAAACATGAGTATTAAAAATCAGATTTCTTCCATAATTGAAGGATATTTCAAGTAGAAGAGCCGACGTATTGTTTCACATTTTAATTTCTCTTACATTCTATGTTCTCGAAATGGATGCCATCAAATATTTCACATTTTCTGTGAGATATCATTTCAGGCGCCCTTTGACACAGATCCAAGTTATTGGTACTCTACTATTGAGTCTGAGGCATCATTTTTGGCAACTCGAGATTTCTTTGGGGCTTTTTACTTTCATTAGTTCATCTTTTGCATTATTTCATTATGTTTCCTGACTATTGGTGTGCTTATGTTTACCTTGTATCTGGGTATACTTTGGGTTTGAGTTATTGCTATTGATTTGCCTTTCTTTGTATTTGGTGTTGTTGTACCTAAGAATCTATCCTTGAAATGTTAGTATCATCGTACTTCTCTTTATACATTTGATCTTTTTGAGTTCGGCCGATCGATGATGCCTACTGAGTACCCCGTATTTTGATATTGATACTACATTTTGCATCTTTTTTTTATGCATCTCCCTGTACGAGCCACCCTCATTGAGTGTTGGATCTTCCTTGACCTTCACAGACTTTGATCGTGGTGAGCTTCTGGCATTCAGAGACTTGTTGCTTTCCCTTTTTTTTACTGACTTGTATTTTGTATTTTATTTAGACCTTTCTATTGTATACATAACATTTCTATACTTAGTGGCTTATGTATAGATGACACCAAGGCCAAGGTTGGTTCTTGTGTTAATTTGTCATCTTGGTCACTTTTGAGCCCCCCCCCCTTTTTAAATATATTTTGTATCGTATTATATATTAATATATGACTCGTGTTTGATATTCTATTCTCGGTTTTGCTTACTTATTATTTCTATTCAAATCGTTATTTTATGCAACTTAAATATTTTGGGTTTAGGTTTGTCTACCGGGGGTTATAGTAGACCCCATTATGGCTCAAATTCAGGTCATGACAAAAGATCACAAAAATAACACATTCCTTCAGCATATAACTACTCTCTTTTATTTTGTGAATATAATTGAAGACTTAAAATATTTTCTTTGTCTCAACTCTCTTTTTCACTACTTCATACTATAATACTTTTTCACCCATATCATATTTCATCTCCTGCCCTACACAACGGAAAAAACATCATTCTTTATAGGTGAAGAAGTCTTTCATGTATTCAATGGATAGAATATAATGAGTGATAGCAATGTGGGTGTCACGATCCAATTTTTTGAGTAATTATGACACCTACTATAACTTATCAATAGGTTAGCATTGTAACCCCGAACAACAAGTAATGGGTGTAAGGATAGAAACAAAATCAAAACAACAAATAAATTATACAAATAGAAGAACAAGCGGAAGAAAACCAAAATTTATACACCAACAACAACATTCACGGAAATCCATGTATTGAAAAACTAATTATTTTGAATAAATAGTCATAGACCTGAAAAGATTGCTATAAAATAGGATCATTGCATACCTAGGTAAAGCGCTTGCAAAAGTTTTCCGGCATGTAGATTTTGGTAATACTTTAAATTAAAAAAAATGATCGCTTGGCAATGGAATGAATCTATCCCCATAATAGTTGTAAATGATGTATTATAGACAAAAGGTCATTTCTAGAGGATGGAAGAGGTGGAGGAGAAAAGTATTATCAAACTTCTCGATGACGTGATGATAAACATATTGAAGAGATTACCAGCAAAATCACTAATTAGATTAAAGTGTGTATCTAAAAGTTTGTATTCTTTAATTAAAGATCCTGATTTCATCTTTATCCATTATAATTATGATTCTCTCTCAAATCACTTCATACTTCTTAAGCGATACGTCGAAATTGAGGAAAGTAGCAATTCCATTTATTATAATGGTAATAATATTCTATCCTTACATTAAAATGATGAAGCATTCAAATCTATAACATCAAATGTAGAATACTTGAATAATTATTTAGGTGTTAACATTGCAGGTATGTGCAACGGCATGGTCTGCATTGCTAGTTATAGGGGCATTATTTTGTATAACCCAACATTAAGAGAGTTTTAGGAACTCCCTCCTAGTATTCTCCCTCCTTTTGACACTAACACTAATGATTATAAGGTGGTTAGAATCCTATATCCCCGTCATGAATATGAATTTGAAGATTTTGATAATTATAGAAAGCGTATTAGTAAGGTAGCAGTATACAATTTTAGAACAAATAGTTGGAGAAAACTTGAGGGTCTAGAATGCATAATGCATCCCTTACATTGTTCTTATGTATTGTTTAAAAACGCCTATCATTGGTGTGGGTATCTTAAGGAAGGTGGCAATTGCATCGTTACGTTTCATTTCAATACCGATTTGTTCCAAAAACTTCCCTATCCCGAAGGTATAGCTAGGAAAGGAAGAGAGAGTCTCTTTGTGTTAAATCAAGCTCTAGCTTTGATTCATTTTACTGTGAATTTTCCTCAAGAGGTGTTAGTTGATCAATCGATTGATATATGGGTAATGAAGAAGTATGGCGTTAGAGAATCATGGGTAAAGGAATTAATAGTTGGACCGATTCTGATAAGGACACCATTATCAATTTGGAAGAATGAAACAGAACTAATGATAGAAAGCAAGGATGGAACACTTGTCTCTTGTAATCTGCTTTTCCATGAAATAAAGGACCTTCATATGTCTTGTGTTCCCAACACATGGGAAGCTATGCTTTGAAAAGAGAGCTTGATTTCTATCAAGAAAGAGAAAACAAGTGGTCCTGATTTCAGACCACATTTCCATCTATGTCAAATATATTATTCTTGTTAGTTAAAGGAATTTTATACTCCATCATTTCAGATTTCGAGATTCAAACAAATGTATCTTTGATCATAAGTTATTCATAAATCTTTAAATATTTTAAATCATCAATTATCGCGGCTTATAATATTTTTTTATGTATAGTTTATAAATGTATAAATTTCATTTCAAAATATTTGAAGATTTCATGCCAAATTTTCGGTCAAACATAAGATGTTTAACTCTCGAAAAACGAAAATTGTCACATGAGGGAGTAATTATTTGGTTCTCCCTATGGGGACTTGTCCACTTTTTTCTTTTTAGTTGTCTATAATTAGTTGTCCATTTTAACACATCAAGAAATGATAATTTCTTTTATTTATTATACCCTAAATTCATTATTTTGAAAAATATAAAACATTTTGAAAATTATAAGTTTTTAATTCATTAACTTCATAATTAATAGCGATAAATGTTAACTTACTATGTCAATAATTATTTTTTTAATAGATATATTAATTCAGAAGTGAATAAGTAATTAGTGACCGAAAGAAAGCGTACAATTTATTCCCTTTGCTTTTGACTATACATCTCTAATTCATGCAAGACATCCTGCATTAATTATCATCGAATCATCATTTGATAACTGGATCATTATGTACTTTATAAATTTGAGGATGCGTATATAGAATTCGCGTCGGCATATCCTCGAACAAGGATTAGTTTAGTGAGTGCTCTTTACTTTCCCAAAAAGTGGATGATGTTGCTTAAATATTCATTCAATATAATGTTGTGTTTGATAGGAAGAAAAATATGTGAGTGATTTTTTTACTTATTTTTTGATGTTATATTAGTAAAAAGAAAATATTGTATTAAAGACTTTCAGGTATAATTAAAGATAAAAAAAGGCGTTTACTAAGGGAAACTCCAATTGCTACAAGTCGAAATTCAAAGCATGAAAGGCTCCAGCGTCAAAAGTACATTACAAATTTTTATCTGGTCGTTAAACCCTTCAGCAAAGTAAAAAAATCTGGTCATTATATTTTCTTCAGTAATCGGATTTTCCTTTTGCTAATTATCATTTTGGTCATTAAAAGATGTAAAGTAAAGAAAACTATTTGGTCGTCAATAGTATGTTACTTTCGACAAGAAAACTTTTAACATCAACTTTTCCTTAATTATTATTAATTTTAGCAAATACTATTATATGAAAAATGTATATTTTTCCTTTTGGTTATGAAATAGTAATGATTAGTCTTTCAGATTACTTCTCATATAAATACATATTTGAATAAGGAAAATAGTCCATACTCATAAGAGGTCATACCCATAAAAGGTCATTGTTTATTTCCACGAACTAAAGCATTACGATACCTGCAATAATAACATAAAATATTGACTAAAGCATTTAATCATAATTATGATCTAAAATTAACTCAAGGCATCACTTCGAATCTTCTATTAAAATGATAACGAATGAAGAAAGCGATAAATATAAAATCAGCTACCCATGGATTACACCATGAATTTAGAGCTGAGACATTTGAACAACTTATTGAGATGAGAACAATTTCAGAGAAAGAAGAAGGAAGCATTCCATTCATCATTGTTATGTTCATCAAAATGAAGTACAAGCTACTTATATACAAGTGCTAAAATAAACTGCTAAATGTATTTCTAACTAACTCTAATCAACAAGCTTTTAACATTGTTCACTAAGTAACAAATCATAAGTTAGTTACGGCTATCTAAACTAACTTCCACGTCACTAGACTCAATACTCCCCCCAAGTTGAATGGTAAAAATACATTCTTCATTCCAAGCATGGTGAGCAAATAGTAATGTTGCGCCCTTCCTAAACCTTTGGTGAGTAAATCAATTGGTTGTTCCTTTTCCCTATATACTGAGTTTTGATTAAGCCTTTTGTATTTTTTCCCTCACAAAATGGCAGTCGTGTGTTTAGTACGCTCATGAAAGATTGGGTTTGCTGCTATTTGTATAGCAGCCTTCATATCACAATATAGGTTAATAGGTTGTACAATAGAGACACCTAACTCTTTGAAGAGTCCTACCAGCGAAGAAATTTCTGCCACAGTGGATGCCATGCTACTTATGAATTCAAATTGTGCTGAGCTTCGTGAAATTGTCTCCTGTTTCTTTGAACTTGACCATATAACCTCTAACTGACTTTCTGGTCTGTGGACAAGTTGCCAATCTGAGTCACAATGTGCAACTAAGTTGTGAGAGGTGATCATGATGACATGAGCGAACCAAGACCTGGGGCATTTTTAATGTACCTAATAACTCTGATAGCTGCTAACATATGAGACTGCTTTGGCTTATGCATAAATTGACTTAGAACTTGAATGGTATAGGCAATATCAGGTCTAGTAATAGTAAGGTATAGCAGTCTGCCTATCAATCTTTGATAACTTCTTGGATCAGTAATAATTTCTCTTCAATTGTGCTGCCTGTTGTTGTATCAAACTCACTGGAAGTGAGACTTTGATTAAAGTCAATAGGTGTAGAAGCAGGCTTAGTTCCCCCTTGCCCTGAATCAACAATCAATTCAAGGGCATACTTCCGTTGATTGATTAAAATTCCAGATGAACTCCCAAAGAATTCAATCCCAAGAAAAAATTTCAAATCACCTAAGTCCTTCATTTTGAACTTATGTTGAAGACTGATTTTAGTGGACTGCATCAGATCAATAGGAAGTCAGTAATGAGAAGATCATCAACATACACCAATACAATAGTCACAGCAGAATCAATATTGAGGGTGAAAAGAGAATAACCAAAATGGCTCTGAGTAAATCCCAGATCCAATAAAGCAGCAGTAAGTTTTAAGTTCCATTGTCGAGAAGCTTGTTTCAGGCCATATAATGATTTCTTGAGCTTGCAAACTCTCCGAGCAGAATCTTTGTGAAAACCAGAAGGGATCTGCATATAGACTTCTTCATCTAAAAACTAGAAGGGATCTGCATATAGACTTATTCATCTAAATCACCTTGAAGTAAGGCGTTATACACATCCATCTGAAAGATGTGCCAATGTGTGGAGGCTGGAACATCAAGAATTGACCGCACAATCACCATTTTAGCAACTGGTGAAAAAGTCTCTGAATAATCAAGACCTTTTTGTTGATTAAAACCCTTTGCAACCAACCGAGATTTGAACCTCTCAACCTAACCATCAACTTTATATTTAATCTTAAAAACCCACTTGCAACCTACTGTATTTTTTCCTAGAGGCAAATCAACAATATCCCATGTACCATTCTCCTCAAGAGCAGTGATTTCTTGCTGCATTGCAAGAATCCACCTATCATCCCTGACAACCTTATTGTAAGTCTTAGGTTCCACCTCAGAGGTATGGGCAAGCAAGAAACTAAAGTAAGTAGGGGATATAGAGGTATAACTCAAGTAATTAGACATAGGGTATGTACATGTGTTAGCCACATAGTCAGATAAACCATTTTGGAGCAACTCTAGTCCTGTGTGAGTTCCTGAGAGAGTGAACTAGTGGGCGTGGAACAAGTGGTTCTGCTGGTGTGGTAGGTGTAGGTATAATGGTCGACATCTGAACTGGGAGATGAGCATCTACTAAGGCATTAGTAAAGTCCATGACAGGGAAAATGGGATCTGGACTGGCAGTCGTTTGTTTGAAGGGAAATATGGATTCATGGAAGATTACAACCTTGCTAAACAGAATTTTTTTGAATGTAAATCATAAAACTTATATCTTTCTTAGCGGCAGAATAACCTAAAAATACAACAGGTAAATGTAACACCCCGTATTCTACGTGCACTAATTCTATGTATATGTCGCTCAAAAATTTGCTTGTGGTATAGTTATAGACTTGGTTCCTATGCGACTGGTGACAATAGAATATTTTGAAGTTGTAATACCCCATGCTTTCGGACACATATACGAATAACTGAACTCAAAAACAATTCAAACTCGAGATAGTAAAAGGTGGTATTCGATGTAAAAGTCAAAGTGGTCAAGTATGTATTAGTGCTACGGTTTAGTAAAGAATTTAAGATGGGGAAAATGGTGTAAAATAATTGAGGTGCATGCATGACTAAACTATGCTAGTGGGTGACAAGTAGGTGATGTACCTACTTAGAATTAGTGGACTGCATTTTAAGTGAAAAAGGAAAGTAGGTGATGCACCTACTTAGAATTAGTGGAGTGAAAGTTAAGTTAAAAGAAGCAAGTAGGTGATGCACCTACTTAGAATTAGTGGACTGAATTTTAAATTAAAAGGACCAAGTAGGTGATGCACCTACTTAGAATATGTGGACTGAATTTAAGTGAAAAGAACAAGTAGTCGATGCAGCTACTTAAAAACTTTTGGCAGAAATTAAGGAGGTGATACACCTGCTTGCTTAAAGTAAAGGACCATATTATTTCCCAATTTATTAAATGGAAAACATCAAAAAGGGCCTCTAAAGCATCAAGCTTATCATATCTCCTTCATATGCCTTATTCTCCAGAAATTACTCCCAAAGCCATGGAAGCTCCAAGAGTTCTGGTCTATAGCTTCACCATTAAAATCTGAAGCAAACCCATTGTTTCAAAAGTACAATCTGGTAGAACATCTCCCATATCAAGGAATTCAAGTGAATAATCTGATTTAACATCAAGGTAAGTGAGAGAGGACAACCTAAACCTTGAAGAATCCAAGTCTTGGCAAGTGAGGTTTCTGTCTAGCAAGGTAAGCTGTGGAAATTTCTATCCCTCTCTTGTTCTTGAATTATTTGTAGAAGTTTGCATGTGTTAATGAATTGAGGAGTGTTGCCTCTATATTGTGTGAGCTTGGCGAATGTTCAGGAAAGAAGTGCTTGTTGGGACAGACACGGAGTGAAGTCCCCTTAAATATTTATTATGAGCTTGTTTTGAGAATCTAAATGTTAGTTGGAATTCACGGGATGTTGATCGAAAGTCATGAGTTCATATTTCTATTTCCACATTGTGAGGCTTAGGGATTGTTTTGTGTATCATAAAAATAAGAGGGTCTGGCTGGATATGTAGAGAAGTCATGAAAACTGGTTAGAGGATAGAACATTGAAAGTGTAGTGATACACCACTTAATTGAGTTTTGCAAGAGCTTACTTCCTGCCATTCCTTTAATACTATTTTCTAAACGTGATGAAGCCTGAGGTGTTTCAAAGGAGCTTATAAAAATGATTAGGGGAAAATGGATGGGAAGAACTATGGATGGGATCAATTATAGATATACTGCCAATTACTGTTTTGGTCTGATCAAGTAGCCCAAACTTGTTTAGAAACTAATATTATTTTTATTATTTACTCCATTGTAGATAAATAATCTGAAAGGAAGATGGTTAACTCATTGTGATGACTGATCCATAAAAGCAGTTTGTACTCCTTAGATAATTAATGTGAGCACTCTACAATGAGTTTGTTACTAAATGTGTGTGTTTGCTCTACCAAGTGTTAGCATGCAAGGTTTAAACTTGTTTCATTGTCAAAGTACCCCTGACACGTATTTCCCTTATATAAGTCAAAGTGATCCTAGATTACACATGGTACATATGTTTATAGGATGGATACACGATCTGCCCATATCTTGCCAACTTGCTTAATAGTCTATTCCATCATATATGTCATATTTTCACATGTTCATGTGTTCCTTTTATTGGTTATTTCTCCCATTATGTTAGACTATTATTTTGCCTCACATGATGTCTACTTGCTCTATTGTACATTTATATGTATGTACTTACTTGGAATATGTATCCGTCCTTAAGTTGAATTTGTCCACACTCTTCCTGGGTTCCACATTCATGTATACCTTGTCTTTGATATCAGTTGGTGAGTATTTGGCTATCATATAGAGTTCAAATCTCTAGGCTGAAAGTTATTTGTCTTCACTTCGTATGTGCTTCAATTTGAGATGTCAAAAATGCATACTGAGTCATAGAAGAAGTATTACGTTGGTGACACATTTGCTTCCCACGTCATTGTCATTATCATTAGTCCATATTCGTATGTCTTCTACTACTAGTTCATAGTTCCATATCTCAACAATGATTATGACCACCAAAACACCAATACAAAATGAGTTATTATCAATAAAAGAACAATATCAAAAGAGTTATGATTATCCAAAGTACAGTCTCAAAAGAGTTATGAACATTAAGCAACAATCTCAAAGATTAAAAAAGAACAAAGTGAAGCAATTTGAATAATTATGGGTGGCAGCCCAAGGGCAAAGACTAGCATGGGTCGATCCCAATTGGTATACAAGGGTGGCAGCTCAGGGGCAAAAGCCTAGCATGGACGATCACAATTAGTATGGAAGGGTGGCCGCTCAGGGGCGAAAGCCTAGCATGGGCCGATCCTAATTTTTGGAATTATGAGGACAACATCCCAGGGGTTAAAATGCCTAGCATGGGTCATCCTCTCCTACCACTGATCAGCTTCTCATTTGTGTCATATGACTTACAAAAATTATAGCGCACAAAAAAGTAAAGAAAAGAATGTAACATACACAATTCCACAATTATAAGCAAAGGTGGTCTCTAATCTTTATCTATTGGTATTTGGTTTCACTTGAGCTCTCATGTCACATATATGCCTTACATATTTAGTATATTTTTTTGTACCGACATCCCTTATTGGGGCGCTGCATTTCATGCTGCAAGTACAAGTATTCAGAAGTAGATCTCCCCAATAGAAGCACATTATACTCAACTGTTGTTGGTGAGATCCAGGTTGATTCAGGGCTTTGCCGAGTCTTTACTATCCATATTTTCATAGAATGGATTCCAAAAGAGGCTTTGTAGACATTGTAAAGCTATCAAATGTATTAATAGTTTCACTTTGTCACATGTATTGGTTCAGCTAGTTAAAATGTGTTGTATATAAAGCTTTTCATCAGTAATCTGCATAGTAGTTTATTTTCTCATCATAGGTTACTTGTAAAGAATGTGTTCGTAGGGTACTTGTCTGCCTCACCTAGGGTTGGGGTGTAACAGTAAAGCTCTGGCTGCAAATTTATCCTTTTGGTCAACACTAACTGCATAGGCTAGGAAACCAAAGACTTTAAGACGATCTAAGAAAGGAGACGTGTTAAAAAGATCTCAGAAGGAGATTTGTTTCCTATGAAAAATGATGGAATTCTATTGATGATATGTACGACTATAAGAACGCAATCACCCCAAAAAGATATATGATTGGCAGCCTCAAATCCTAAGGACCTAGCTATCTCCAGTATATATCTATGTCTCCTCTCCACCACACCAATTTGTTGTGGTGTGTAAATGCATGTGGTTTGATGAATGATCCCCTAAGCATTCAGGAAACCATGGACAATGGAGTTAATGAATTTTGACCCATTGTCAGTTTTGAGAACCTTAAATTTAGCATCATATTGGGTATGAATCATAGAAACAAAAGACTTTAACATACAACAAGTTTCTTCTTTAGAATTCATGAGAAACGACCAAGTAAATCTTGAAAAATCATCAAAACAGGCAGGAAATATCTTTTTCCATCAATGGTTGGTACCTTATAAGGCCCCCATATATCAGCATGGAAAAGTTCGAAAACAACATGTGATTGAGTATTACTATGAGGAAAAGGTAGTTTGGTCTGCCTAGCCAAAGGACACACATGACAAAAACTATAGGGTTTAACTACTTTAAAATGTAAAAAATTATCCATCTTCAATATATCTCCAATTGGCATATGTCCAAGTCTTCGAAGCCAGGTACTAAGTGTTACAGTATCCTTGACAGCAGACAAAACATTTGGAATAACAGAAGTAGAGTGAGCAATTGACTGAGCTAAATCACTGAGAATATATAAACCACCCGGTTCTCTATCAAATCCCAATACTTTGCCACTGCAATGTGCCCGAAACACATAGTAATCAGGATAAAAAGATACCAAAAATTTATTCCTTAGTGGATTTGGATAAAGACAACAAGTTGAACTTGAAATGGGGAATACAGAGAACATCTGTAAGTTTATGTGACGTCAATATTTTTACATTACCTCTGTGTGTAATGGTGGATTGCTCACCATTAGGTAGGCAAACTGGACTAGTTTTGGGCAATAATTGAGGCTCAGTTAATATATCTAATGTTGAAACCATGTGGCTGGTAACTCCGGTATCGACAACCTAATAAACCTTCTCTAAATTAGAGAGGAGTGATAGAGGAGTACCTGAGCTAGATGTAGTGTTAGAGGGACCAGGAGAATTGACAGTAGTTTTATTAGCCATGGAATCAATATCAAGCTCCATAAATCCTCTTTGAACCATCTGCTGAATCTGGAAATATTGTTCAGGTGAAAAAAGAGGTGATAGAGTATCCTGTGTGGGTTGATGAGATGATTCCTCAAGTCACAGAGTTAAACGCAGACTTTGGATAAGATTAATGTGGTGCCTTTGGTTTGTGATTCTGATAAGTCCTGTCAAGTTGATAATATCTATTCTCATGCTGATAGACTCTGGAAGACTGAAAGTTTCTATCATTAGAATGAGCAAGCAATCTTCTACAAACTGCTCTAGTATGTCTAGGTTTTCTGCAATAGTCACAAAACAGATCAGATTTTTTTGATCTGTTATTGGATGCAAATCTATTACTCATCAAGACAGTGGTTTCAGTGATTTCCAAAGATGGCATGACATTAGTGAGAGACCTTTAACTCTCTTCTTGCAGGACTAAAGCATAGATTTGATTTAAACTAGGTAGAGGCTGCATCATGAGAATCTGACTCTTTGACCTAGAGTATGAATCATTCAAGCCTATGAGAAATTGAAAAACTATGTGTTTTTGTATATGCTCAGTAAAGATTCCCAAGGTTTCACAGTTGCATGTAGATGGAGGAATCAAGGAATCAAACTCATCCCACATATTACTCAGCTTTGAAAAGTAGACTGAAACTGTGGAACTACCTTGAGCAAGGAATGCAATTTCCTTGTGTAAATAAAAGGACCCCACCTGTTTTCCTTATCGAATTTCTCCTTTAGGCTTTCCCAAACTCTCCGAGAATTTAATGCGTATGCAACTCCAGTCATCAACTCCTTCGAAACCACATTCATGATCCAAGTTAGAACTATTGCATTGCACCGTTCCCAACGATTGAGTCATGCTCCAGTGTATGAAGATTTTACACAACTTCCATCAACGAAACCTAACTTATTCTTACTAAGGAGAGAAATCTTCATGCATCTGCTCCACAAGGCGTAATTTTCGGTCTCAGTCAATTGGAGTGCAATCAGAGTGATACCTAGAGTATCTGTAGGTTGCAGAAACAAAGGATCATTGTGATCAATAGCCTAATCGACTCGAACAGAAGTTGTATGAGATTGAACTGGAGGTGCTTGAGGCGGCATCTTCGATCGTTGTACTCCAGACTAAGAGAAGAGCAGAAAAAAAGAGAAAAAAATTATGTGGAAGAATAGATCAGAAGTTCTAATACCATGTAAAATCAGCTACCACAGATTACACCATGGATTTAGAGCTGTGCTATTTGAACAACTTATTGAGATGAGAAAATAGTTTAAGAGAAAGAAGAAGGAAGCATTCCATTCATCATTGTTATGTTCATCAAAATGAAGTACAAGCTACTTATATACAAGTGCTAAAATAAACTTCTAAATGTATTTCTAACTAACTCTAATCAACACGCTTTTAATACTGTTAACTATCTTCCACATCGCTAGACTCAATAATAAATTCTAAAAACTATAAAATATTTTATTTTTATAATGTGTATTTCTTATATAATGTCGCAAAGAGATAGGGATAAAAGTAGTTCAAACAAGTTTGATGGTTTTGAAGACAAAAAGCATATCAAGAAAGGAGCTGATGTCCCATAGGGACCAACATGGGTCTCTTCTTTAGGTCTAGTAAGGAGACTTTTTGGATAATTTACTTCCACGAATAGATTGTTAGGCTAAGAAGAATAGGTTGGGATTGATCCCACCTTTGAAAGAGTGGTTTTGCTCTGTCAATATAGCTTATCGAGTTATCAAGCTGAACTACCTTCTGTAAGGAGCTTGCTAAACACCAACTTGATAAATATATTAGATACTTGGAAAACCTAGGGTCAAATTATTGATGGGCAACCAAGGGACACACCTAGGTCTTTGGCTTCCTCAAGAAAACAATCATGGTTGGAGAGACCGTGATTCTCCTCAAAAAGTCTATGCTCCCCAAAATCATGCTAGTGTGGTGACCCGGATGGTTCAGAAATTGAGAAGATGTTGAATAGAGTTCTCAAAAGAGATGAGCCTGCGAACAATGGTGTCAAAGAAATAAAAAGAGATGTTTCGAATTTGACTCAAAGTGTTAGCTCTCACTCTACTCCAATAAAGTATTTAGATACTCAAATGAACCATCTATCAGCTCAAATGAATCCAAGAGCAAAGGGCACACTCACAACCGATACACTCTCAATACCAAAGAATGATGTTCATTGCATGGAGATAATCACAAGGAGAGGTAAGGAAATTGAAGGACGCAAGGTAATGCCAAATAAATGTGCTAATAAAGAGGTTGATGAAGATTTGTCTAAAAAACAAAATCAATGTTGATGAAGATAAAGGAGCTAATCGTCCTAAATTAACAGTTGATGTTGAAGAAGAAATAGGGGATAAATCCACTAAGGGAGACGAGCCTAAGCCGTTTTTTATTAAGATTAAGAGTTCTAAATCTAAATACACATTTGATATTAAGATATGTATTAATTTTCGGTGTTTTTATCTGAATATACATCTGAATATTAAGATGTTGTCTCCAAATCTGAATACTAAATAATTAATGTTGTTTGTTTTCAATTACTCAATGTGCAAGTGATATTGAACATTATATTAATAAAATATTATAAAATTTTCATTTCAACAAAATATATCACTTTGGTAAAAAAGTGATTTAAAAGTTTTGATAATCATAATTTGCAGTACTACTTTTTCATTCAAAATCTTGATAACAACAACACACCAAAAATATTATTGCAAGCACTGCTCTTGACACACGTCAATACAAGAAAATTATTAATAAAAAAAATACTAGAAATGATTTATGAAAGTTACAAGTTCAAGCGGAAAAAAATGGTGTTTGATTGAGAAAAGATAGAAAGAAAAGTTTTAAGTTATGACATAAAAAGGCACGTCTAAATCAGAGAAGCGGTGATTTATTATTTAATAAGTTATCAAATGAGTCTAAATGTTGTTAATAAACTCCTATATATCTGATTCATTCAAACATCTTCAAACCCATTAAGATGCTATTTAAAAAACTAAACAAATGAACTTAATGAGTTGAATCTGAATTATTCAGATTAAACCTAAAAACCAAACGTACTTAATGGACTGAATCTGAATGATTAAAATTCATACCTGCATTAAGTGCAAACAAATGAGGTCTAAGTGACCTATTCCCTATCCTCAAAGGGAAATATAGAATAACGAAATGAGCATTTCAAGGAATTTGTAGAGTCGCTCAGCAAATTGTCGGTGAATGTTGACACTCAATTCTGACAGATTTATAACTCTTTTGGAAGTTCTACTTGATTAAATATATATTTTAGAATCAACTTCTTTTATCATATATTTAAATATATTAATAAAGGTCTTGGGATTTGATAGAATCCAAGGAACATATGTTTGATGGTTTGAGAGAATATAAATGTAGCCTAGACAAAATAATATAATATTTATGTTTTAATCAATTCAGATGCGATTAATATTTACCTATTGACTTGAAAACCCATCATAATGCACTACCTTAGTCTTTTTTAAATATGGTAGATTCTATTGACGTTGATTCCCTGTTTTGTTTCTTAATATTGGGACTTTTAGTTGTTACTAAATCCTCTCCCAAAATCGCCTCTTTGACAATTGATTAATTTTCGACGATGTCTTATTTTTTGAGAATAAGTGGTCATATGAAAAATAATATTTAACTTTGGAGGTCGAGATCGAACCATACGGAATGAAATACGAGATCAACCTCGATTGATTTTGAAATTCAAAACAAACTAGCATGATCTAGTTTTGAAGTCAATAGGTAAAGATAAGTAACAACTAAAATTCGCTACGTGTATGTTGGCATCCTACATTACATGTGTGTCTGTGATTTACTAGTTGGGGATTGTGATTGCTTATTATTATATTATCTTTTACTATCACTAGTATGAACATGTTTCAATTTAATTCTCATTTTTACTGGTAGTACTTTCATACCTCTCATTAGTATAGTTTCTATCTAATCTCAATTAGCCTATGATACTTATTGAGTATCTGTTGGTAATCATATTGCAGTTACGCATATTGTTCTGATGAAGTTTCTAGTACAATTCACCCTGACTGATTTATTATCTCTCATGTATGTTGCTGATTAAATTGTAGTGAGCTCTTGGGGTTCGGAGACTTGTTGCTTTCCCTCTTTTGTATTGTCTATGTATTTTATATTTTGATTAGATAAAATTGTTAGATATAGTACTTTTCTAGACTTAGACTCTCTTGTACTACAGTCACCATGTTCAAGATTTTGTTCTTATGTATATTCATTTTTCTTAGTCACTTTCGAGCTTTATTGTATATTTTGTATCTTTCCGTACATATATATGTCATGTTCCTATTTTAAGTCTAATATGCTTTTGTGTAATTATATTTTAGTCTTAATTTTATTCCTTATTGCATTGGGTTTGGCTTTCCTATTTGGGGTTTATGATAGACGTCATCATGATTGGATTTGATCGTGACATACTTTTCCCGAGGATAGTCCATGTTACTAGGATCTTATTTTTAGAAGTATATAGTTTATATCTTTTTAGTTTTTGAATAATGAAAGCCCATCACTAATAATAAGGTGCTTAACATAAAAATATAGGAAAATTACGCGGTTAAGCAAATTTATACTAGTTAATTATTCATCATAGTTATAGTTTGCTATATTTATCACTGGTGACTAACATTATACATTAATATGTGGGCTAACTTCGAGTTTGTATAATAAGTCACTTTTGTATATGTATAACTCACAAGAATATACAAATACATATGTATAATATACAATTATCTAACCTCTCTCTCCATATATAAAATTTACCTCTCTCCCAGTCTTTGCCCTATCTTGCTCGCCTCTCTCCTCTCTTCTCTCTCTTGCAATCTCGCTTGCCATATATACAAGTCCATATGTATAATATACAATTATCTAAACTATATACATATACTATTCACCTCTCCCCCAATCTCTCGCTTTCCTCTCTCCCAATCTCACTCTCCTCTCTCCTCTCTCTCCCAATCTCGCTCGCCTCTCTCCTTCCTCTCTCAATCTGGCTCGCCTCTCTCCTCCCTCCCTCAATCTCGCTCACCTCTCTCCTCTCTCTCTCTCAATCTCTCTTGTCATATATACAGATACATATGTATAATATACAATTATCTAACCAATATACATAACAATTCACCTCTCTCTCACTCTTTGCCCTCTCTTTCCTAGTCTCGCTCGCCTCTCTCCTCTTTATAATATGTAGCTATGAATTGTAATTATCAAAGTATAGCAATGGAGAGTAATTAGACTTTTTTGAATGATTATATGTGAAAGTTCCTCAAAAAATATTTATTAGACCTCATAAGAGTTTATTCTTCAGAAAGACATAACTAAATAAAAACACTTTAAGTATAGACTCACAAACGATTTAGAATAAGACTGAATAAGACTCTATTGGTAGGTCTATGGTATGTCTTGAATTTCTTTCTAAGAGGGAGAGATTTGGTAACACTCATGCCCTATTGATATGATACCGTAACGAGTGAAAAATGGGTAATTCGTTCAATGTGAGGGTTCTTAATAGTTAGAAATAGTCACTTGATGATTTCAGTAGTTCCATCAAACAATGAGAACTATACTTCACAATTAAAGCATAGGTGATCGTGTTGTGAACTCAAACACGTTGGCAGATGACAAGGATGACACGGAGGATGCAAATATGGAACAACACATGGATATGCCACGTAGGAGTGCTAGAAAGGTGATTCCTCCTGCTAAACTTGGGGATTACGTTTGGAAAAGAGGAGGGGTACATAAGTAAAACGCCAAGGTCGGTTAAACGAGTCAGATACAAAAGCAACAGTAGTACGATATTGCAGAGCAGTGAATACGTTTTGAGTGGATTCTAATTTCTCATCCCCTTCTCCTGATTTCTCATCTCCTTCTACTATCTATTCCAATTAGTTTATCTTATGCCATTTCTATTGTATTAGTACTATTTCTATGTTGCCTTAGTACACCAGTAAATACTATCAGTGAAAGAGTTTGGCTATTGTTTCTTTTGTGATTACTGTTTGCTACATTGGTGCTTTTATCCTGAGGTTTTTGATGGAGGACCAACAACAACTCAAGACGTTCATTTGAGTCAGGGAAGGTAGTAAAAGAGTCATTCTCTAAGGATATTCTTGAGCTTCGCTACATGTTGCAAGAGGTGGTTGGAAAAATAGCCATGACTCCTCCTCCTCATCGAGATCCAACAATGGAGGGTGGTCACCGTCATCTTGGGAAGGGAAATTTTGATGATCGTGTTTCAGCAGCACCCACTCTTCGGCATAAGCCCGCATTTGTGGAAATGGGTCGATTTCGTGGAGAAAATCCAGAGGCCTGGATTTTTCAGACAGAGCGCTACTTTGAATTCTATGATATTGCAGAAACTCAAAGGCTATCTCTGACATTGTTTTATCTGGATGGTGATGCATTATAGTGGTATAGGTGGTTGTTGCGGAACAACAGTGAATAGATTGGAATCACTTTGCGGAGAAGGAGCGAGTTCATTTCAGGGAGAAGGGTCTCGAGTCAGCTGAGGGTCGATTGGCAAAGCTCCGCCAGGTAACCACCGTATCTGAATTTCAATGCCACTTTGAATCTATTGCGAATGAATCTTCTGATATATCTGATGGGCTAATGGTACAATTGTTTTTGTTTGGATTGAGGGAGGACATTAAAAATTCTGTGATTGTCCATGAGCCCAATAGCTTTGAAGATACTCATAAAATAGCCCATATCCATGAGCGTATAATTCTCGTCGAAAAGGGTCCGACACGACCCACATTAGCTAATAAGGTTCCGCCTCTGTTACCAAGCCCTACCACCACCCCAAACAACAGTTCATCCACTTTAACCGTCCCTTACACTTCACAAAGGCAAAATCGCTCACTCCTAAGATGACTATCGCATGCGGAGATTCAGAGCCGGCGAGAATGGAGTCTCTGTTATTATTGTGAGGAAAAGTATACCGTGGGTCACAAGTGTAAATCGCCTCCTCAGTTATTACTTCTCACTAATGAACCAGAGACTGAGTTATCCTTGTCAGGAACTCTCATCTCCGATGAAGCTTTGGCACAAGAGTTGCAACACCTAGAGGTACAAGAGCATTCTGCTATATCTTGCCATGCCTTAACCGGTGGTCATTCCCCAACTACTCTCCGATTCACTGGACATGTTAATGGGTCTTTGGTTCAGGTCTTAATGGATGCGGGTAGTACCCACAACTTCATCCAGCCGCGTGCGGCGAAGTACTTGCAACTTTCTGTAGAGACCATTCCTCATCTCGCTGTTATGGTTGGTAGTGGACAACGTCTCAAGTGTGAAGTTCTAGCAAGGCAAATCACTCTTTCAATTCAGGGGAGTAAACTGGTTGAAAATTTTTATGTCTTGCCATTTGAGGGTTCAGATGTTGTATTAGGAGTATCTTAGCTCGCTAAATTAGGCCATGTACTCATTGATTATGCCACTAGATAAATTTTAATTCACTTTGAATGGTATTAAGGTTAAATGGAAAGGAGACCCTCCTATGGATGTTCAACCAATACAGTTACATAGCTTGAGAAAAATGCTTGCCACTGACAGTATTGCTTCATTCTATCATCTAAAAATGACAGATGAGGAGATGACATCTAAGGAGGAACCTATTGCAGAATTGGCTATCCTATTAGACTCTTTTAAAGATGTTTTTCAAAAACCAGTGGGCTTACCCCCTTCACGTATACAAGATCATGCCATAAATCTCACTCCCAATGCGCAACCTGTAAATGTTAGGCCTTACAGGTATCCTTATTTCCAGAAGCAGGTTATGGAGCAGCTAGTCACTGATATGCTTAAGGAGGGGGTGATTAGAGCAAGCACTAGTCCGTTCTCTTCTCCAGTGTTACTTGTTCGTAAGAAAGATGGCACATGGCGATTTTGTGTTGATTATCGAGCATTGGATGCACTAACAGTCCGTGATCGCTTTCCAATTCCCGCCATAGATGAATTGTTTGATGAATTGCATGGGGCACAATATTTTTCTAAGCTTGATTTGTTGTCTGGATACCACCAGATAAGGGTTAAACATGAAGATGTGGCCAAAACTGCATTTCGCACTCATGAAGGTCATTATGAGTTCCTTGTAATGCCCTTTGGACTTAAGAATGCACCCTCTACCTTCCAAGCAACGATGAATGATGTTTTCAGGACATATTTACGATGCTTTGTGTTAGTCTTCTTCGACGATATATTAATCTATAGTCAAACTTAGGATGCCCATCTGGAGCAATTGAAACTTGTCCTATCCCTACTTAGAAAACATAAGTTTGTTGCCAAACTGTCTAAGTGCTTAATTGGCAAAAACTTCGGTGGATTATTTGGGGCATGTCATTTCTGCTAAAGGGTTGTCTGTGGATCCAGCCAAGATTATCTCCATCCAGCAATGTCCCACTCCTCGTGTAGTGAAAGATATCCGTAGTTTTTTTGGGGTTATCAGGATATTATCGGCGTTTCATTCATCATTATGCTGCAATTGCAGGGCCGCTATCAGACCTATTGCGGAAGGAACATTTCAAATGGAGTGAGGCTGCACAACATGCTTTTGATACTTTGAAGTCTAAGTTGAGTTCTACACCTGTGTTGGCATTGCCAGACTTCAACCAAGAATTCCAAGTAGAAACAGATGCCTTTGGAAAAGGCATTGGGGACATCTTATCACAGAAGGGTCATCCTATAGCTTATTTCAGCCAAAAGTTGAGTTCAAGGATGCAGCAGGCGTCAACTTATCATAGAGAATGTTCGCCATTACTCAAGCTGTAAGTAAATGGCGACAATATCTATTGGGAAGGAGGTTTACAATTTACACCGATCAGCAATCCTTGATGAATTTGACCAATCAAACAATCCAAACACCTGAGCAACAAAAATGGCTCACAAAGTTAGTTGGTTATGATTTTCAGATAGTTTACAGGCCTGGTAAGCAGAACACTGTTGCCGATGCACTGTCACGCATTCCAGATGCTTTTTTGATGCTCCTCACTGTCAACACCTTTGCAATTGGGCATGAGTTGAAGGCTTTAAATCAATCCCATCCTGAATTACTAGAACTTCATAAATGTGTCCACAAAAAGATGAGAAATATCTCCACTATAAGTTTAAAGACGGTCTCCTTTTCTATAGGGGAAGGTTGGTGGTTCTTTCTGATTTATCACTCCGCCATAAGCTCCTAATTGAGTTTCATTCCACAGCCATTGGGGGGCATGCTGGAATAGCTCAAACGTACCATCGCTTAGCTTCCAATTTCTTTTGGAAACAAATGCGACAAGATGTTCGGTCATATGTCGTTACATGCCAAGTTTGTCAGCAAATGAAGGACACTCATTTGCATCCAGCAGGTTTGTTGCAACCGCTTCCAATTCCTGACCAGGTATTTGAAGATATTGCAATGGATTTTGTTACTTGTCTTCCAAGCTCAAAAGGAAAAACTACCATCATGACAATGGTTGATCGTTTATCCAAATATGGACATTTTATCCCTCTTCCGTCCATATTCTCTACTCACACGGTGGCAAAAGCTTTTGTGGTTGGAGTTATTCGACTTCATGGGCCTCGAAGGACTGTGGTTACTGACCGAGACCCCAGGTTCTTACACCCTTTTTGGCAAGAAATCAATCGCCTACAAGGATCTACTTTAGCTATGAGTACTGCCTATCATCCACAGTCGGATGGGCAGTCTGAACCTCTCAACAAATGTGTAGAGCAGTACCTCCGCTGCTATGTTGCTGATGTTCCCTCGAAGTGGGTTGATATGCTACCTTGGGCTGAATATTGGTACAATACCTCCTACCAAACATACGCAAGGATGACTCCTTTCCAAGCTTTGTATGGTCGTGAACCCCCTACTATTGCTCGCTACATAGTGGGCAGCACTGCTAGCGAACTGGTGGAATCATATTTGCTCCAACTAGATGAAGTGTTGCAATTGCTCAAGCAGAACTTGAACAGGGCACAAACACGAATGAAAACTTTGGCTGACAAGTCTAGGACAGAAGTTGCCTTTGAGATAGGAGACTGGGTTTATGTTAAACTAAATCCGCATAGACAAGTAACTCTTCGTTTGGAAAAGGATCACAAACTGGGCAGACGTTATTTTGGTCCTTTCCAGGTCCTCAAGAGGATTGGTTCAGTAGCTTATAAGTTGACACTTCCCGAGGCAGCCAAGATTCACCCTGTATTTCATGTCTCTATGCTCAAGCGTTGTGTTGGGACTCCTGAACAACAAGTTACGCCGCTACAATTGGTTGATTTTGCAGACCCAACTTCTCAGCTCAATACGAACCTTGAGGACAAGGTTGCTTTGCAGGGAAGGAGTATTGTTGTGAACTCAAACACGTTGGCAGATGACAAGGATGACACGAAGGATGAAATAATGGAACAACACATGGATATGCCACGTAGGAGTGCTAGAAAGGTGATTCCTCCTGCTAAACTTGGGGATTACGTTTGGAAAAGAGGAGGGGTACATAAGTAAAACGCCAAGGTCGGTTAAATGAGTCAGATATAAAAGCAACAGTAGTACGATATTGCAGAGCAGTGAATATGTTTTTAGTGGATTCTGATTTCTCATCCCCAGATTTCGCATCTCCTTCTACTATCTATTCTAATTACTTTATGTTATGCCATTTCTATTGTATTGGTACTATTTCTATGTTGCCTTAGTACACCAGTAAATACTATCAGTGAAAGAGTTTGGCTACTGTTTCTTTTCTGATTACTGTTTGCTACAGATCGTATGTAAAATAATAACCCAACTATATGATTCAAGATTGGATCTACAAGATTTTGCAAAATTTTCTCAATGAGTTGGTCTAGTGAGAAATGAGTGGCAAAAAATCATATTCATATAGCACAAATTACTCACTAATTCGTAATGGAAAATTAGTGGAAAAAATCATTGTTTCTAGTAGTGGAAGTACTAAACTAAAAAAATTTAAAAATCAGAAAGCCCTTTTTAATAAAATATATTTATGTTTTATATTGAATTGTTGAATCCCTTTTTTAGTGTTTGATTTTAACGTAACTATTTGGCAATTAGAAAACTTTTAAAAGGATTACTTATTCCTTGAAAGCACACAACTCTTTGTTTATTAAATGTACAATAATATTATCAAATAAGACTACTGTAAAACTAATAAATTAGCATTTATGAAAAAATAATTTATTCTTTTCCCTCTCGTCATTTGAAGAATTATTTTAATGTCAGTGTAATCAGTTATATTATTTTTAAAAAGTGATACTATTTGACGTATTTTAAATATCTAAAATTTGTTGCATGACTTTAACCCAAAAAGATACTACGAGGGAGAGCGTAGGATTCATAAGAGACGAAGTAATGAAGAAAATGAAGCATACATGTCATGTGCTTTATGAAGAATAAACTCAAATAGATATTTTGAGGATCATTAAGTTCGTTTCACTAGTCTAATAGTGCAATCACATATATATAAACACGAACTACACTAAAATAGTTATAGTCTAAAAATGGTACCTGTCTCTTTGTTGCATGAACTTTTTAGAGAAGGAGAAGACGAAGTTTTCTGTTTTTTCTTATGCGCAGAGAATTTTCATGAGGAGTTACATAGACTCCTTTTTAGTATCATAGTTGCATCAATTTGGAAGTCCCCTAATCATTGTGTTTTTTCTCTTTTCTTTTCTAATTAAGAATTAAATATATAACTAATTTTATTTCTTTCTTTATTTTTTAATGTGAATTTGGGTTGACCTACATGGGTGATCTGATTTGATTCTTTCATCTCCCACTCACACAAACTCTTATCTATATTTTGTAACTTTCATACTTGACGATAGACCGTGTGACTAGTGCATGCTTTGAGTGCTTTATTGTTGTACATTTGTTAGAAATATATAATAACTTGATAAATGACACTTGGAGTAGATTATATAAAACGATTTGATTATTTATCACATTTGTAATTCTCATCATCACTTTTCATTAAAAATTGAGTTCATCATTATGTAATTGTAAAGGAATGGTCAATAAACACAAGTAATGTGACAATACTCAATGATCTTTCTTGTCTCATGAATCTCTTAATCTCAACGTGATATACTTTTCTAGAAATGGCCCACCAGATGGAATCAACCACGATTTCATGGAAACATACTAAGATAGCAAACACTAAACTGAATCGCAAGAAATTGATTAGAGTCATGAGGAAACAATATGAAAATTACTTATAATTTTCGAGGCTTCACATGATAGAAAGTACAGACTAAATTTTTATCATCATTTTAGGTCACTTTTGTTGGGTATGTAGCAAGAATTGATGGAAAATAGAGAAAAAGAGAGAAACTTGGAAAGTTGAGAACTTGAAAAAGTCCTCTAATGCATTAATGAAAAGACTTTTGTTCCTCATTGATGGTGGAAAGAAAAAGAGGAGAGTTTAAATATAGAAACACTCATATTAATTGTTAAAAGGGTTGAAAAGGGACCCCCTCGCGCCGCCGCCGTCGTCGCTCGACTTTGGCTTTGGAAATTAATAAGCCAAAACATTTTCAATAAATTAGTTGATAACAAAGACGTTTTCAGTTATTTAGTTGAAAATTAACCGAAATGTTTCAACTTTTTAGTTGGTTAACTCGACGCAACTCGTCCGCGCGCGACCCGTTTGATTTAAAAACTTTCCCGTTTTGTTTAAATTTTTTGCCATTTTGGAAGTGACTGTTCTGAAAGGTCGCAACTTTCAGGAATAGCCAATACCATTTGAAAGGATGCAAACTTTCATTAATGATCGTGTAAATTTTTAAAGGGTTTCAACCTTTTGAAACCTGTTCCTCCTGCCTATAAATACCATTAACTCTTTAGATATTTTCCTTACGAATTTTTTGATTTTCTTCTTCTTCTTCTGCACAAAAATTTTCTTTGTGTACTTTATTGCTGTTGAGTGGTTCGCTAACACCAAAGTTTTTGATATCTATACGCTGGTGATTATATAAATGTCTTATAGTGCAATAACAACTTCAAAAGAGTTGTGGGAAGCACTTGAAAAGAAATATAAGACTGAAGATGCATGCTTGAAAAAGTTTGTGGTCGCAAAGTTTTTAGACTATAAGATGGTAGATTGTAAAACTGTTGGATCACAAGTGCAGGAACTTCAACTTATTCTCCATGATCTGATTGCTAAAGATATGGTAGCAAATGAAGCTTTTAAAGTGGCTGCAACGATTGAGAAGTTGCCTCCTTCGTGGAACGACTTAAAGAATTATCTAAAGCACAAGCGTAAAAAACTGAAGGTTGAAGATCTTGTGATTTGGCTCAAGATTGAGGAAGACAAAAAAAAACGCCGAAAAGAAATCTCGTAAGATTTAAACAATCATTGGAGTTAATATTGTTGAAGAAGCTCCTACCAAAGACAAAAAGAGAAAGAAGTCCAACGGGTAGAAGTTAGAACATGCCAAGAAGAAATTCAAAGGCAACTGTTACAACAGTGGCAAGGATGATCATAGGTCTTATGATTGTCGTGGTCCAAGAAAGGACAAAGACATAGGAAAAGGCAAAAGTCAAGCAAACATCGTCGAAGAAATGCAAGATGCAGATGACTTGTGTGCATTGATATCAGAGTGTAACTTAGTTGGAAATTCCAAGGAGTGGTTTCTCGACTCAGGTGTCAATCGACATATTTGCTCTGCGAAAGAAGCCTTTGCAACCTACACTCCACCTGAGTACGATGAAGATTTGTTCATGGGAAACACAACAACAATAATGATTTCAGGAACTGGGAAAGTGATGTTGAAAATGACATCCGACAAGGTATTGACTTTGAACAGTGTTCTTCATGTCCCTGCTATTAGGAAAAAAATATTTTCTTCTAAACTACTCGTTAAGAATGGGTTTAAGTGTGTCCTAGTTAGTGATAAAGCTGCAACAATTAAGAACGAGATGTTCATAGGAAAGGGCTACCTCAATGAGGGTCTTTTAAAATTGAATGTAATGGTTGTTGACAATACTAATAAGAATTCTGCTTCTGTTTACTTATTGGAGTCAAATGATTATGGCATGCCCGTTTGGAACTTTACAAAGCCTTACAAAAATTGGTTACTCTAGAAGTATTGCTTTATTTTAAATACGATAAATCAAAATATGAAATTTGTGTGAAAATTAAGATTGTTAAACATCCTTCGAAATCTGTTGAAAAAATTCCAAAACTTTAGACTTAGTTCATACAGATATATGCGATATGAAGTCACACCATCTTGTGGTGGAAAAATATATTTTATAACTTTTATTGACGACTGCACTCAATTTTGTTATATATATATGCTTAATAGTAAGGGTGAAGCAATTGATATATGAATCTAAAGATAAAAATGATTTGGAGTGATAGGGGTGGAGAATATGAATCTCATTTTGCAAAGATATGTTTGGAATGTGGCATTATTAATCAAATTACTGCACCCTATACACCACAGTCAAATGGTTTGGCGGAATGGAAGAAAAGAACATTAAAAGAAATGATGAATGGTTTGATGATCAATTCTGATTCACCGCGAAACCTTTGGGGGGAATCCATCTTTACGGCTAATAAGATACTCAATAGGGTACCCCATAGAAAACCACAATCAATTCCATATGAGTTGTGGACAGGAAGGAAACCTAACTTGAAATATTTCAAAGTGTGGGGTTTTTTAGCCAAGGTAGAGGTTCCTTTACCGAAGAGGGTTAAAATTGGACCAAAAACAGTAAACTATGTATTTATTGGATATACTGTGAACAGTAAGACCTGCTGTTTTTTGGTTCACACATGTGATAATCTTGAGATTCATGTTAATACAATAATTGAGTCAGATAACGAAGAGTTTTCTGAAAATATTTATTCGTTTAAAAGTGAATGTGAGTAAACAAGTGAAAGACGTAAATGACCACGAGAAGAATCAACGGAAAAACACTAAGTATTGAGGATCCTAGGCGTAGTACTTGTCAACGAAGACTGGCTTCTTTCGGATCAAATTTTGTGTCACTATTGCTTGAAAATGAGCCTCAAACATTTAAAGCACCTATGTCTTCGTCTGTGTCATCTTATTGGAAAAAAGTAGTCAATAGTGAGATCGAATCAATTTTAAGTAATCACACTTGGGAATTGACTGATCTTCCTCGAGGAAATAAACCTTTAGGATCAAAGTGAATCTTTTAAAGGAAAATGAAACCTGATGGGACTATTGACAAATATAAGGCTAGACTAATAGTGAAAGGGTACAACAAAAAGGAAGGTCTGGACTACTTTGACACATATTCTCCAGTGAAAAGGATAACATCAATTAGTATGTTAATAGAACTAGCAGTAGTGCTTGATCTTAAAATCTACCAAATGGATTTAAAGACAACCTTTTTAAATGGAGAGTTGGAGGAAGAATTTACATTGAACAATCTGAAGGGTTTGTAGTTCCTGGTAAAGAAGAGAAAGTGTGCAGACTTGTGAAGTAACATTATGGACTAAAGCAAGCACCCAAATAATGACATGCTAAATTTGACCAACAATGTTGGCAAATGGATTCAAGATTAACGAATGTCATCAATGTGTTTACATTAAAAACATTATAAATCATTAAGTCATTAGTTATTTTTATGTTGACGACATGTTAATAAAGAGTAAAGACATTAACGATATAAATGCTACTAAGTGCATGTTGTCCAGCAAGTTCGATATGAAAAACTTAGGAGTTGTTGATTTGATCTTAGGGGTCAGGATTATCAAAAATCCCTAGGGACTAGCATTATGTCAATCTCATTATATTGAAAGAGTATAGGATAATTTCAAGTACTTGAATTTCAATGTTGTCAAAACTCCAATTGATTTAAGTTGTACATTAAAAAAGAATGAAGTTCGAAGTGACTCTCAATTGGAATATGCCCGAGTATTGGGAAATTTGATGTATATTATGAATTGTACGCGAACAGTATAACATGTGCTATTAGCAAACTGAGTCGGTTCACTAGTAATTTAAATCAAACTCACTAAATGGAAATGAAATGTGTGTTGGGCTATCTGAAATATACAAAACACTAAGCTTTGGATTATAATAAATATCATGTTGTGATTGAAGGATATAATGATGCAAATTGGATCACCGGGTCAAATAAAGTAAAATCCACGAGTGGTTGTGTGTTCACACTTGGTGGAGAAGAAGTCTCTTGGAAATCATCCAAACAGACATGTATTACTAGCTCCACAATGGAATCTGAATTCATTTCTTTGGATAAGGCTGGTGAAGAAGTTTAATGGCTCCAAAATTTCTTTGAGGATATTCCATTTTGGCCCAAACTTGTTGGACCTATTTGCATATAATGCGATAGTCAAGAAACTATAGGTAGGGAAGAGAGTGTCATGTACAATGGGAAGTCTCGTCATCTACGACGGAGACATAACATCATAAGACAACTGTTCTCTAGTGGAATTATCACAATTGACTATGTAAAGTCAAGCGATAATGTGTCAGATTCACTAACGAAAGGCGTAGTGAGAGAGGCAGTTGAAAGATCATCTGAGGGAATGGGTTTACGGCTTAGTAAAAGGAAGCATGACAGTAACTCTATCTAGCAGAATGGAGATACCAAGAGCTAGATACAAGGAGAAAACAAAGTTGTGGCTGGCGGTTCAACATTGTCAATTAACTCAATCCATTCTCATGATGAAGACAATGTTTAGGAAAAAGGTTAAGTCTTTAAGGCTTGTTAATGAGGTAATGAAACTTAAGTTTTTAAATGATTTGCTAAGTTTGGTAAATTTGACCAAATAGTATATCTATGAGATGGCAGAGTTAGAAATCACCTATGTGAGTGTGAAGTGTAAGCCGCTTCAAGGAGAATATTTTTGTTCAAAAGCCTATTCTCTATACACTCATGAAACCAGGAAGTGTTCATCGCTGAAACGAACACAACCGTAAGAACCATAAACAGTAAGTGGTTAATTGTGTGACATATGGTTGTCTAGGTATACACCAAAGGTCGACGGCTGAAAGATATTGCATCTAGCAATTGACCGAGTATATCCGACATATGTTCACTACGAAAAGTCCAAGGAGAAACCTACTTATCAAGATGCAATTAATCCTTGCCTTTAAAGTACACATTTTCCCGTGCATTCCTATGTTATAACCCTTTCCTATAAATGTGGGGGATTGTTGGGTATGTAGCAAGAATTGATGGGAAATAGAGGGAAAGAGAGGAACTTGGAAAGTTGAGAACTTGAAGAGTTGGAAACTTGAAAAATCCTCTTATGCTTTAATGAAAAGACATTTGTCCCTCATCAGTGGTGGAAAGAAAAGTAGGAGTAAATATAGAAACACTCCTATTAATTGTTATAAGGGTTGGAAAAGGAACCCCCCTCGCGCCATCACTGTCGTTTCTCACTCGGCTTGGCTTTGGGTTCGTCTCTGGCTTTGGAAAATGATCGATTAAGAGATTATCTTTTGGACAAAGTTTGTTTAATTATTTAATTATTTATTTATTTAATTAATTAATTTAATTAAAAGGCCAAAATGTTTTCAATTAATTAGTTGATAATAGAAACATTTTTAGTTATTTAGTTGAAATTAACCAAAAAGTTTTAACTTCTTAGTTGATCTACCCGACCGTACTCGGATTCTCGCACGACCCGTTTGATTTATAAACTTTCCCATTTTATTTTAATTTCCCGCTGTTTTGAAATGACTATTCTGAAAGATTGCAACTTTCAGGAATAACAAATACCATTTGAAGGGTTGCAAACTTTCATTAATGGTCGTGTAGATTCTAAAACGGTTGGAACCTTTTGGAACATGTTACTCCTGCCCATAAATAATATTCATTATATAGATTTTTTCCTAACGAATTTTTTGATTTTCTTCTTCTTCTTATACACAAAAATTTTCTTCGTGTACTTTATTGATGTTGAGTGGTTCGTTGACACATGAGTTTTCGGTATCTAACCGCTGGTGATTAAGATAATTTTACCCTGGGAGGACATATTCCAAATCAAACCTCACTGGACTTGATCTTTTTCTTGTAAAAAGTTTTTCAAATTCTGGTACGTATGACAGATTTTAGTTTTTGTGAATTAAATTTATGTTCATCTTTCTTACTGATTCAGTAAATTTTGGTTACTTTGTGTTTCTGTAAAATTTATTAGAATCAGTAATAATTTTTTTCTTAACACATATTTGCAACAATCTTAAATAAATTATTTTATTATTATTAATCTGTATTTCTGGTGGAGACAAAAGTCTTCGTGATTTTATGCTCCTTGAAAGTTATTGCTTACTAAGATTGTATCGACTTCTGTTTATCAAACATGACAAATAATGGTGTTACCGTTACTGTTGCTGCATCAAACTTAACTGTTGTACCACAAGTAGAGAAACCGGGTAAATTCACTGGTGTGAATTTCAAAGGATGGCCACAACAAGTATTTTTCTGGCTTACCACTCTTGGTCAACAGAAATTTACTAGTGTAGAAACTCCAGTGCTTGCTGGTGATATGCTAGACAAAGAAAAACTCATGATTATTGAAGAATGTAAATATGTAGACTACTCATGATTATTGAAGAATGTAAATATGTAGACTTCCTACGTAAAGGGTACATTTTGATTGCTTTAGAGGATGACTTATATAACGTCTATAGTGCAATAACATCTTCAAAAGAATTGTGGGATGCACTTGAAAAGAAATATAAGACTGAAGATGCATGCTTGAAAAAGTATGTGGTCACAAATTTTTTAGACTATAAAATGGTAGAATGTAAAACTGTTGGATCACAAGGGCAGAAACTTCAACTTATTCTCAATAATCTGATAGCTGAAGATATGGTAGCAAATGAAGCTTTTCAAGTGGCTACAACGATTGAGAAGTTGCCTCCTTCGTGGAACGACTTAAAGAATTATCTAAAGCACAAGCGTAAAAAACTGAAGGTTGAAGATCTTGTGATTTGGCTCAAGATAGAGGAAGACAACAAAAACGCTGAAAGGAAATCTCGTAAGATTTAAACAATCATTGGAGTTAATATTGTTGAAGAAGCTCCTACCAAAGTCAAAATGAGAAAGAAGTCCAACCAGTAGAAGTTAGAACATGCCAAGAAGGAATTCAAAGGCAACTGTTACAACTGTAGCAAGGCTGGTCATAGGTCTTATGATTGTCGTGGTCCAAGAAAGGACAAAGACATAGGAAAAGGCAAAAGTCAAGCAAACATCCTGGAAGAAATGCAAGATGCAGATGACTTGTGTACATTGATATCAGAGTGTAACTTAGTTGGAAATCCCAAGAAGTGGTTTCTCGACTCAGGTGTGAATCGACATATTTGCTCTGTGAAGGAAGCCTCTGCAACGTACGCTCCTTCTGAGTACGATGAATATTTTTTCATGGGAAACACAACAACAACAATGATTTCAGGACTTGGGAAAGTGATTTTGAAAATAACATCCGGCAATGTGTTGACTTTGAACAGTGTTCTGCATGTCCCTACTATTAGGAAGAATTTAGTTTTTGTTGCACTAGTCGTTAAGAACGGGTTTAAGTGTGTCCTAATTAGTGATAAATCTGTGATAAGTAAGAATGAGATGTTCATAGAAAAGGGCTACCTCAATGAGGGTCTTTTCAAACTGGATGTAATGGTTGGTGACAGTATTAATAACAATTCTGTTTTTGTTTACTTATTGAGTCAAATGATATATTGCATGCCCGTTTGGGACATGTAAATTACAAAGCCTTGCAAAAATTCGTTACTCTAGAAGTATTGACTGATCTTAAATACGATAAATCGAAATGCAAAATTTGTATGAGAAGTATTTTTTTAAACATCGTACGAAGTCTATTGAAAGAAATTCCAAAACTTTAGACTTAGTTCATACAAATATGTGAAATGAAGTCTACACCATCTCGTGGTGGAAAAAAATATTTTATAACTTTTATTGACGACTGCACTCGATTTTGTTGTATATATTTGGTTAATTGTAAGGATGAAGCATATGATATATGAATCAAAAGAAAAAAATGATTCGGAGTAACAAGGGTGGAGTATATGAATCTTATTTTGCAAAAATATGTTTGGAATGTGGTATTATTAATCAAACTAATACACCTTATACACCACAGTCAAATGGTTTGGCGGGATGGTAGAACAGAACGTTAAAAGAAATGATGAATGGTTTGATGATCAATTTTGGTTCATGATACGCTCAAACATACTTCTCAAATAAGAAGTAAAGCGGTCGTGTCAAGTAAATAACCCAACTAGTGAGGTTGGGATCGTTCCCCCGAGGAAAATAGTCTAGACTTAACTTCAATCTGTTATTACTAGTGTTTGGTTGATAACTTCCTTGGAAAGTAAAAACATAAAAAAGGGGGGTTTGTATTTCCTAATGAGTAAAAATAACTAGCGAAATTGAAAGAGACACTTAACGGTTTTGAAAGTTGGATTTTAATCAGTTAATTAAAGTAACTAGGGTTTACGTGTTCCCCACAGGTTCATAACTTGATAATTCTAACTATAACAATTCTTTCCTAGTATCTTGCATGCAAAGTGATAAGTTATGTATTTCTAAATCCTTGGTCCGGCATCTAGAAAATCTCACTCCGCACCTTGGTCCGGCTACGTGTGTTGCTTTCCTAACCCTTATC
>NC_028637.1:62310028-62312544 GCF_001406875.1 Solanum pennellii
TCCAGACGCTGGTTGACCTCAGCAATCTTCCGCTCTGTAAACTGCTGCATCTTCCTCTCTAGACGCGCTTCAGACTCGGTAATCGACTTCTGCATCCATGGCTGGATATGATGCAGAAGAGTGGCTATTTGTGCCTCTAATTTTTGGACCCTAGCAAGTGGGACCAGTACTGGTAGAGGGGCTATGCGAGAGGAGCTCGGGGCTGTGCTACTACCCGGGATAGACTCGACCGTGGTAGTGTCAGTGGACGCCTGTGTAGCTGTGCGGGCCTGGGCTACCGTATCTGCAAGATCATCAGCAAGTGGTGGNATCTCCAAGATCATCAACAAGTGGTGGCAGCTCTAGACGAGGCCCTCTACGTGGGGCCAACTCATTGGCCTCGTCTCTGATGAGGCCGACGTCAATGGTACCCTGCGGGGTCTTCAACTGATCTATGTGCCATATGGGCACACCTGCGGACCTGCAAAGTGCAAAGATCATGCACGGAAAGGGATAGGTGGTAGTGACCTTGAATGCCCTATCGTGCATCACTGCCTGGAGAAGCCATGCAATGTCGACCTCGAACCCGGCTATTATTGCCGCCATCAACACTGCGATCCCAGGTAACGATGTTGTCAGCAGTTGTGGGGGAGAGGCAGTGACGGACAAGCAGCCACAAGAACTTTGCTGTGAATGTGAGGTTGGCCTTCTTGATGGCCCCCTTTGGCTCAGTGACCCAATCGGCACCCTCTCCATCTATTGACAGGTGCAGGGCCATCCACCTCTTGGTTGTCTCTCTCAGTGCTGGCTCTCGCAAGAACTGTCCATCCTTTACTATCTGCCAGCGGTAGTCAAACTCGGCAGTGATGGGGGTCCGGGTAGCATCTGCACTCTCGCCGTATAGAAACCGGCGGATGGCTGGCAGGGAAATGTCGACCTGCACACCCCGAACTCGAACCTGCTCCAGTGGGGCCTATTTAGCGGGAGCAGCCCACCTATCGATCTGTGATCGGAGAGTCGCTACGTAGGATGCGTAGAACTCTCAGACCATCTCCTCGCTGTATCGTCCCAACGGACGTGCTGTCCACTCCAAACGATGCCTGGTGAAGAGATTGTGGATCTCAGGCATCGTGGGAAGGCTCCCTGTAAGAACCCGCCGCTCCAAGATGAGTGTTCGAGTCATCACTCCTTTATCGTTGAGGAACTTGGCGTCGGAGTAAACTTGAAACTGGCCGTCGACACACCACCGGTTTGGCTGGTCAGAGGCTGGGGTGGGGACCTGAGCTGGTGCGCCGGATGTAGAGTCTGAACTGTCAGCCTCATCAGACGAGGCCGACGCTGCAGCAGTGTCGGGTGCGGGAACCTCTGCAGAGCCAGAAGCTTCCTCGGACCAGGATACTCCTAAGGAGCCAGACGCTCCTTCCTCATTCGTGGCTGACCCAGAGGGTGTGCCGGTCAGTGTGCGCTCCTCATCAGACTGGGAGGCAATGACTACGCGGGTCGCCACCTTTTTGGGTGTGGCTCTGGAAGCACGTGCAGCGCGGGAAGGGGCGGAAGTGCCTGGGGGCACGTACTCAGGGTTACGCTCATCATCAGAGCCGATGACCATGCGGGCAGACGGGGCGACAGACTTGGATCGCCCGCATGCGTAGGAGCGGTCTTGCTTGGGTGCCATAGTAGATAGTACCTGTAAAGGATCCGTATTAGTATGAGTAGTGGAAAACAAGACAGGCAAAACCATACGAAATAAAACAGTTAAAGTAGTGTGTCAGTGATATTGAAACTGTATCACACGACGGGCCAGATGACGGCTCGTCGTGGCTATGACGGACCGTCACGAGGTCCGTCGTGTTTTACTTAGTAGATGTATACATAAAGAACCCTGAAGGAGGGGTCTCTGACCAGCATGACGGTCGTGCAGGACGGACCGTCGTGGGTACGACGGTCCATCGTAGGACACTTGGAAAAATTATTGGAGACCCTTAGCAGAGGGGTCTCTGACCATTACGACTGTCGTGCAGGACGGACCGTCATGGCTACGACGGTCCGTCGTGGGTGTCCGTAGTAGGACACTTAGAAAAATACTGGAGACCCTTAGCAGAGGGGTCTCTGACAATCATGACGGTCGTGCAGGACGGACCGTCGTGAATACGATGGTCCGTCACATGTGTCTGATAGGACAGGGGTGCTAGGGCTTGTGCAACGGACCCTACGACGGTCCGTCGTGGCTACGACGGTCCGTCGTTGGGGTCTCGTTCTGAACGACAGTGACAGAACTAAAGGTACCCTAAGCAACCCCGATGAACCCACATCAACGTTGTAGTGTTTTGGACCTATATGTGTCTAACCCAACTACCCAGGAAACTAACAATGCAAAAGCACCTATGTCTAGGGTGGTAAACATGGTAATTTCGAACATTTGTAACCTAGGTCAGGCAGAATCGTATAAAGTAAACAAAATACTATGAGGAACTAAGCTTAATACTAACTAGTAACAAAAATGCAAGATAAATGAGTATAAATTAGAGACACATACC
>NC_028637.1:62312946-62447214 GCF_001406875.1 Solanum pennellii
CATGAGCATCTTGATGAAGAGTTGGCCAATAGTAACCACATTGTAATATCTTATGAGCGGTTTGGATACCACTATGATGTCCACCAACGGGTGAGGAATGACATGCCTCTAAAACACTCAACATCTCAAATTCTGGCACACAACGCCGAATAAGCCTGTCGTCACAACTCCTATATAATTATGGTTCATCCCAAAAGAACTTCTTCACATCGTACATGAACTTTTTTCTTTGATGAAAGGACAAGTCCGATGGAATAATATTACTAGCCAGATAGTTTGCGAAATCTGCGAACCATGGAATCAAGTCTTGTGAGGCAGCCAATACATGCTCATCGGGGAAAGTATCATCAATATCAGTCTTATCCCCTAACTCTATCATAGCTTCATCTTCTAGTCGGGACAAGTGATCGGCAACTTGATTTTCGGTCCCTTTTCTATCCCTTACTTCAAAGTCAAATTCTTGTAGCAGTAATACCCAATGAATCAACCTTGGTTTCGCATCCTTATTTGCCATCAAATATCTCAATGCTGAATGGTCAGTATGCACTATAACTCTAGCACCTAGCAAATAGAAGCGAAATTTTTCAAAAGCAAAGACTACTGCAAGGAGTTCTTGCTCAGTCACTGTGTAGTTCTTCTGAGCTTCATTTAGGGCTTTTCTAGCATAGTAGATGGGGTGAAAGATTTTGTTTTTCCTCTGTCCCAGTACTACACCAAGAGCCACCCCACTAGCATCGCACATCACCTCAAATGGACTGTTCCAATCCGGAGAAATAATGATAGGTGCAGACACCAATTTTTCTTTTAGTTCGCCGAATGCTTTAAGACAGGATTCATCAAAATAAAATTTACAATCTTTCTCTAGCAGTTTGCACAACGGATGTGCAATTTTTGAATAAACTTTGATGAATCTCCAGTAAAAACCTGCATGCCCAAGAAAGCTTCTTACACCTTTTACAGAGATAGGTGGGGGAAGTCTCTCTATTACCTCAACTTTAGCTCGATCAACCTCTATGCCCTTTTCTGAAATGCGATGACCCAACACAATACCCTCTTTCACCATGAAATGATACTTTTCCCAGTTTAGTACTAAATTGCAGTCTTCACATCTCTTAAGGACCTCAGCTAAATTGGTCAAACACCGCTCGAATGAATCACCAACCATAGAAATATAATCCATAAAGACTTCTATAGTATCCTCCACCATGTCAAAAAATATCGACATCATACTTCTCTGAAATGTTGCGGGTGCATTGCACAATCCAAACGGCATTCTTATGAACGCAAAGGTCCCATANTTCCCATATGGACAAGTAAAGGTGGTTTTCTCTTGATCTTCTGGTGCAATAGAAATCTGATTACCCCGAATATCCATCAAGAAAATTGTAACACCCTTTTCCGGTAAGTCTATCCAACATCTGATCCATGAAGGGCATAGGAAAATGGTCTTTTTCAGTCCATGCATTTAATTTACGGTAATCCATACACACCCTCCATCCAGTAACCGGTCTCATTGGAACAAGTTCATTTTTCTCATTGGGGACCACAATCATTCCTTTTTTCTTAGGTACACACTGAACAGGGCATACCCAACTACTATCGGCGATCGGATAGATTACTCCGGCATCCAACCACTTAATGATTTCGTTCTTCACGACCTTTTTCATAGGTGGATTTAAGCGTCTCTGGTGCTCAATACTTGGCTTATGATCGGGCATGAGTTGGATTTATGAGAACAAATACCAGGAGGGATCCCAATAATGTCCGCAATAGTCCACCCAATAGCTCTTTTGAACCTTTTTAGCACTTTCACCAAACTCTCAACTTGTTGTTCATTCAGGTCTGATGCAATGATTACCGGCAAAGTGTCACCATTTCCTAAGAATTCATACCTGAGATGAGGTGGGAGAGCTTTTAGTTCTAATTTTGGAGCCTCCTTCTATAGATGGTTTCGCGGGTGGGGACTCGCGATTCTTCATATCAAGCTCAAATTTCTTTGGTTTAAACCGAACATCACCTCGGTTAAGAGCCGCAACTAATGACTCATACTCTTCAATGAAATCACTATCAAAGTTCATTATTACTGCCGCTAATGCTTCTACACCTAGACGTTCTTCTATTTGTGTCTCAGATGTCTCACCCATGTTGTAGGATATAGCAGATGCCGATTGGAGCTCACCACTCTTCCTCATGGACCTACTAACATTAAAGGTCACTTCCTCATTGTTCAACCGAAATTGCATCTGCCCCTTTTCCATGTCTACTAAGGCTCTTCCCGTAGCAAGGAATGGCCTCCCAAGAATAATGGGCACTTCAAAATTGACTTCGCAATCAAGAATAACAAAATCTGCTGGAATATGAATGACTCAACTTTTACTAGCACATCGTGGAGTATCCCTATAGGTCGTTTTACTGTTCGATCAGCCATCAGTAGCCGCATCGCAGTGGGCTTTGGGTCACCCAAACCCAACTTCTTGTAAATCGAGAGGGGCATGAGATTTATGCTTGCCCCCAGATCACATAATGCCTTCGCAAAATGTAATAGCCCGATTGTACAAGGAATAGTGAACGCACCTGGATCTTCTTTCTTTTGGACCAGAGATCCTGTAGCAATAGCACTACAATGCTGCATTCTATCATCATCCTCAAAAGTGACCGATCTTTTCTTTGTGACCAGATCTTTAATAAATTTGGCGTAACCGGGCATTTGTTCTAAAGCTTCTACCAAAGGGACATTGATAGAAAGTTGCTTCAACATAGTAATAAAACGCCGATATTGCCATCCTCGGTCTTTTTCAATAATCTTTGAGGAAATGGGGGTGGTGGCCTAGGCATAGGTTTAGGCACTTAAACATCTTCAGCATCTTTTGCAGTGTTATCCTCTAATTCAGCATCAACTTCTACCACTTTATCAGATTCTTTTGTCACCTTTTTCTCATCAGATGGCATAGGTGGGTCAATGGTTTGCTTGCCACCGCGAGTAGTAATTGCCATACAATGTCCATCATTTTTCGGATTTTGGACAGTGTTGCTAGGAAGAGTGCCCGGTTGCCGTGTGTTCACAGTTGCAGATAATTGGGCCAATTGTAACTCAAGTTGCTTAATTGATATTGCATGGGTATCAACTTTTTGCCCAATACCCGCTAAATCATTTCTCAACTCTTTATTGTGCTCATCACTAGCATCGAACCTCCTCATCATTTTATGCAACATATCCTCAACTCGCGACATACTACCTCCACCATCCCTAGGAGTAACTTCACGATTTTGAGGAGGAACATAGGGTCCATTCCTGTCGTTTCTATTACCATAGTTACCCCTGTTGAAGTTGTTGTCGCGATTGTAGTTTCCATCTCGGACATAATGACCCTCACGATTGTAGTTACCATAGTTCCGACCTTGGTTCCCTTGACCTTGGCGCCAATTATCCTGATTTGAGCCTTGGGCGCTTGGTCGGAAACCCCCCATCTGTTCATTTACTGCATAGGAATCCTCCTCATAATAACACTCATCGATTGGAGGTGGTGGTTTAGCCAAGTAGTTGACTGCATTAACCTTTTCTGCACCCCCAGTGACATGTTTTAGTACCAACCCAAGCTCAGTTCTCATCTGAGCCAATTCTTCACGAATGTCATCTGTGGCTGGGTTGTGAGTGGACTGCACTGCAAAGGTGTTTCTCCCTGTATCAGATTTTCTAGTACTCCAAGCTTTGTTATTCCGGGAGATTTTTTCTAATTTTTCAGCGATCTCAGCATAAGGACATTCTCCATAAGATCCACCGGCTATAGTGTCCAATACCGCTTTGTTGTTATCATCTTGTCCCCTGTAGAAGTATTCTTTCAGTGACTCATCATCTATACGGTGATTTGGAACACTTCTCAAGAATGAGGTGAATCTATCCCAAGAACTACTAACTGACTCTCCTGGTAGTGCCACAAAGTTATTCACCCTGTCTTTGTGGTTTAGTTTCTTGGAGACCGGATAGTAGCGTGCTAAGAAGACATCCCTCAGTTGATTCCAAGTAAAGATGGAGTTGTATGGGAGCTCAGTGAACCAAATAGCAGCCTCTCCCGTCAGTGAGAGAGGAAACACTCTGAGCCCTATTACATCTAGATCCAAATCAGGCCTCCCCACACAACTTTTACACACTGCCCTTACCTTAGCTATATGGGCATGTGGATCCTCAGAAGGTAGCCCTGAAAACAAACCTCTGGCAGTGAGCATTTGCATCAGACTACTAGTTACCACAAAAGTGTGGCCTGTGGGTAGAGGAGGCAAAACCAGTGGCCCATCCAAATCTGCTATGTTATCATAGCCTCTGTAGTATGCTTGGGGCCGTGGAACGGGATTTTGTCCCCTCTGTTGATGTTCACCCGGAGCATCGGGTAACATCTGACCATGAACATCAACCGGAGCTGGGATGTTCTGGTTCGGATCCTCATCATTTATTCCCAAATTACGATTCATATTGCGCAGTGTACGCTCTAACTCGTGATCGTAGGGAAACAGCGGTTCTCTTCCTCTCCGTGTATTTGGCATACAAGGAGGATAGTTCTGAAAAGAAATCAAAAACAATAAAACAAAGTAAAATCAAGAAAATATCAACTAAACTATAGTAATAAGTTCAAGTTAATCTAAAAGCTATTTTCCCCGGCAGCGGCGCCAAAATTTGATACGCTCAAACTTACTTCTCAAATAAGAAGTAAAGCGGTCGTGTCAAGTAAATAACCCAACTAGTGAGGTTGGGATCGTTCCCACGAGGAAAATAGTCTAGACTTAACTTCAACTTGTTATTACTATTGTTCGGTTGATAACTTCCTTAGAAAGTAAAAACATAAAAATGTAAAAAGGGGGGTTTGTATTTCCTAATAAGTAAAAAGAATTAACTAAATTGAAAGAGACACTTAATGAGTTTGAAAGTTGGGTTTTAATCAGTTAATCAAAGTAACTAGGGTTTACGTGTTCCCCACAGGTTCATAACTTGATAATTCTAACTATAACAATTCTTTCCTAGTATCTTGCATGCAAAGTGATAAGTTATGTATTTCTAAATCCTTGGTCCGGCATCTAGAAAATCTCACTCCGCACCTTGGTCCGGCTACGTGTGTTGCTTTCCTAACCCTTATCTTTACCTCATATTAAGCATCGTATTCGATATTTGACTAAGTTATTACCTCGTACCAATCAATACTAGCCTATTAGATAGTATACACTAAATCTATGTTAATAATTCTTTTCCTATTATCTACCTCCTTGGTCCGGCAAGTAGCATTAAGGCGAGTTCTAACGTTGATCATCCGTTAAAAAGACTTCTAAGCGAAAGAATTATTAATACATGCAAGACACTATTCTAGAATTGTTATTTTAGCTAGGGTTTATCTCATTATTTGCCTATGGTTCCCACAACCCTAGTTATGGAGTTTAGTTACTCATAGCCATAAACACAATATTCAAATATATTAAATAAGAATTCATGTACTTACTTCAATGAGAAAGAATAAAGTCCAAAAGATTGCTTGATTAATCACCAAAAATCACTTGCAAGAATTCTCAAAGTAATCAATAATCTCACGAAAAGTCTAATGATTATCGAGAATCTCACAATACAATGTTTACGAATACGGAGTTTCAACAATCTAAGAGTCTAACTATCAGGTGTCTAACCTCAAAAACGAGGTTTTTCGAACTATTTATAAAAATACAAAACCCTAATTAAACAAGAATTCTAATTGCTGGAAATCTGCCAAAACGCGGCTGGGTCGACGGACCACGCGACGGACCGTCGTGGTCAGAACGGACCGTCGTGGACTCCGTTGTTCCATACTTGTGCAATTTCTTCTGCTGCTTTCTTCATTCCCCTCGACGGCAGGTATGACGGACCGTCATAGGCACAATGGTCCGTCGAGGGTCTTCATTCAAAAATACTTCAACTCTCGGAATTCGGGTACTGGGATCACTTCTCTGAACTTCACGACGAACCTGCAGGACGGACCGTCATAGCCATGACGGACCGTCACAAGCTTCGTAATCCCACACTTGGTCAGACTTCCCCATCTTCCTTCAGCAGCTGCACTACGCTGCCACCTACGGACCGTCACAGGCACGACGGACCGTCATAAGCTCCGTAGGTGGTCTCTTCTGTATTTTTCCGCTCAAAATCTCCGCATTCAGCGTTGGACAAATTTCCTGTTAAACAAAGAGAAACTTATATCAAAATTAGCACAAAAAGGCTTTCGGACACACTAAACTTAAGGAAAAAGTATTAATTATACCGTGAAACCACGGTATATCAGTTCACCGTGAAACCTTTGGGGGGAATTTATCCATATGGCTAAAAAGATACTCAACAGGGTACCCCATCAAAAACCACAATCAATTCCATATGAGTTGTGGAAAAGAAGGAAACCCAACATGAAATATTTCAAAGTGTGGGGATGTTTAGCCAAGGTAGAGGTTTCTTTACCGAAGAGGGTTAAAATTGGACCAAAAACAGTAGCCTGTGTATCATCGTATATGATGTGAACACTAAGGCCTGCCGATTTTTGGTTCAAAAATATGATAATCCTGAGATTCATGTTAATACAAGAAATGAGTCAGATAACGAATAGTTTTTTGAAAATATTTATCCGTATAAAAGTGATTGTGAGTTGACAAGTGAAAGACCTAAACGACCACGAGAAGAATCAACGGAAAATACACTAATTAGTGGGGATCCTAGGCGTAGTACTTGCCAATGGAAAGCTGCTTCTTTCGGACCACATTTTGTGGCACTATTGTTTGAAAATGAGCCTCAAATATTTAAAGCACCTATGTCTTCTTCTGAGTTATCTTAATGGAAAACAGTAGTCAATAGTGAGATCGAATTAACTTTAAGTAATAACACTTGGGAATTGGTGATCTTCCTCGAGAAAATAAACCTTTAGGATCAAAGTGGATCTTTAAAAGAAAAATGAAACCTAATGGGACTATTGACAAATATAAGGCTAGACTGATAGTCAAAGGGTACAGACGAAAAGAAGGTCTGTACCACTTTGTCACATACTCTCTAGTAACAAGGATAACATCAATTAGAATGTTATTAGTACTAGCACTGATGCATGATCTTAAAATCTACCAAATGGATTTAAAGACAACCTTTTTAAATGGAGAGTTTGAGGAAGAAATTTACATGGAACAATCTAAAGGGTTTGTAGTTCCTGGTAAAGAAGAGAAAGTGTGCAGACTTGTGAAGTCACATTATGGACTACAGCAAGCACCCAAACAATGACATGCTAAATTTGACCAACAACGTTGGCAAATGGATTCAAGATTAACGAATTTCATAAATGTGTTTACATTAAAAACATTATGAATCATGAAGTCATTAGTTATTTTTATGTTGACGACATGTTAATAATGAGTAAAGACATTAACGATATAAATGCTACTAAGCGCACGTTGTCCACCAAGTTCGATATGAAAAACTTAGGAGTTGTTGATTTGATCTTAGGGGTCAGGATTATCAAAACTCCATAGGGACTAGCATTATGTCAATCTCATTATATTGAAAGAGTATAGGATAATTTCTAGTACTTGCATTTCAATATTGTCAAAACTCCAATTGATTTAAGTTGTACATTTCAGAAGAATGAAGGTCGAAGTGACTCTCAATTGGAATGCCAGAGTATTGGGAAATTTGATGTATATTATGAATTGTATGCGACTGCATAACATGTGCTATTAGCAAACTAGGTTGATTCACTAGTAATCTGAATCAAACTCACTGAATGGAAATGAAATGTGTGTTGGGCTATCTGAAATACACAAAACACTATGCTTTGCATTATAATAAATATCATGTTGTGATTGAAGATATAATGATGCAAATTGGATCACCGGGTCAAATAAAGTAAAATCCACGAGTGGTTGTGTGTTCATACTTAGTGAAGAAGCAGTCTCTTGGAAATCATCCAAATAGACATGTATTACTCGCTCCAAAATGGAATCTGAATTCTTTTCTTTGGATAAGGATGGTGAAGAAGTTTAATGGCTCCATAATTTCTTTGAGGATATTCCATTCTGGCCCAAACTTGTTGGACCTATTTGCATATATTGCGATAGTCAAGAAACTATAGGTAGGGAAGAGAGTGTCATGTACAATGGGAAGTCTCGTCATCTACGACAGAAACATAACACCGTAAGACAACTGCTCTCTAGTGGAATTATCGCAATTGACCATGTAAAGTCAAGCGATAATGTGTCAGATTCACTAAAGAAAGGCGTAGTGAGAGAGGCAATTGAAAGAACATCAAAGGGAATGGGTTTACGGATTAGTACAAGGAAGCATAACAGTAACTCTATCTAGAAGAATGGAGATCCCAAGAGCTATATACAAGGAGAAAAAAAAGTTGTGGGTGACGGTTCGACATTGTCAATTAACTCAATCCATTCTCATGATGAAGACAATGTTTAGGAAAAAGGTTAAGTCTTTAAGGCTTGTTAATGAGGTAATAAAACTTAAAGTTTTTTTTAATGATTTGCTAAGTTTGGTAAATTTGACCAAATAGTATATCTATGAGATGGCACAGTTAGAAATCACCTATGTGAGTGTGAAGTGTAAGCCACTTCAAGGAGAATATTTTTGTTCAAAAGCCTATTCTCTATACACTCATGAATCCAGGAAGTGTTCATGGCTGAAACGAACACAACCGTAAGAACCATAAACAGTAAGTCGTTAATTGTGTGACATATGGTTGTCTAGGTATACACCAAAGGTCGACGGCTGAAAGATATTGCATCTAGCAATTGACCGAGTATATCCGACATATGTTCACTACGAAAAGTCCAAGGAAAAACCTACTTATCAAGATGCAATTAATCCTTGCCTTTAAAGTACACATTTGCCCGTGCACTCCTATGTTATAACCCTTTCCTATAAATGTGGGGGATTGTTAGGTATGTAGCATGAATTGATGGGAAATATAGGGAAAGAGAGGAACTTGGAAAGTTGAGAACTTGAAGAGTTGGAAACTTGAAAAGTCCTCTTATGCTTTAATGAAAAGGAATTTGTTCCTCAACGGTGGTGGAAAGAAAATTAGGAGAGTTTAAATATATAAACACTCCTATTAATTGTTAAAAGGGTTGGAAAAGGGACCCCCTTTGCGCCGTCGCCGTCGTCTCTCGCTCGGCTCGGCTTTGGGTTAGGCTTTGGCTTCGGAAAATAATCGATCGAGATTATTTTTTGGACAATGTTTGTTTTAATTATTTATTTAATTAATTAATTTAATTAAAAGGCCAAAATGTTTTCAATTAATTAGTTGATAACAGAAACGTTTTTAGTTATTTAGTTGAAATTAACCAAAAAGTTTCAAATTTTTAGTTGATTATCCCGACCCAACCCAGATCCGCGCGCAACCCTTTTGGTTTAAAAACTTTCCCGTTTTATTTGAATTTCCCACCATTTTGAAAATGACTATTCTAAAAGGTTGAAACTTTCAGAACAGTACCATTTGAGAGGTTGCAAACTTTCATTAATGGTCGTGTAGATTCTGAAATGGTTGGAACCTTTCAGTACCTGTTCCTCTTGCTTATAAATAACATTCACTCTTTAGAATTTTCCTTACAATTTTTTTTGATTTTCTTCTTCTTCTTATACCCAAAAATTTTCTTTGTATACTTTATTGATGTTGAGTGGTTCGCTGACACATGAGTTTTCGGTATCTATACGCTGGTTGATTAAGATCATTTTACCCTGGGAGGACATATTCCAAATCAAACCTCAGTGGACTTGATATTTTTCTTGTTAAATTTTTTTTCATATTCTGGTACGTTTGACATATTTTAGTTTTTGTGAATTAAATTTATGTTCATCTTTCTTACTGATTCAATAAATTTTGATTGCTTTGTGTTTCTGCAAAATTTATTAGAATCAGTAATTCTGTTCATTTAACACATATTTGCAACAATCTTAAAGAAATTATTTTATTATTATTATTAATTTGTATTTCTGTTGGAGACAAATATCTTCGTGATTTTATACTCCTTGAAGTCTGCAATTATAAGTTATTGCTTACTACGACTGTATCGACTTTTCTTTATCAGAAATGGTAAACAATGGTGTTACAGTTACTGTTGCTGCATCAACCCGAACTGTTGTACCACAAGTAGAGAAACCGGATAAATTCACTGGTGTGAAATTCAAAGGATGGCTACAACATGTATTTTTTTCTGGCTTACCACTCTTGGTCAACAGAAATTTAGCAGTGAAGAAACTCCAGTGCCTGCTACTGAATTGTCGGACAGAGAAAAAATCATGATTATTGAAGCATGGAAATAGGCAGACTTCCTATGTAAAGGATACATTTTGATTGCTTTAGAGGATGACTTATATAATGTCTGTAGTCCAATAACAACTTCAAAAGAGTTGTGGGATGCATTTGAAAAGAAATATAAGATGCATACTTGAAAAAGTTTGTGGTCGCAATGTTCTTAGACTATAAAATGGTAGATTGTAAGACTGTTGGATCAAGAGTGCAGGAACTTCAACTTATTCTCCATGATCTGATTGCTGAAGATATGGTAGTAAATGAAGCTTTTGAAGTGGCTGCAATGATCGAGAAGTTGCCTCCTTCGTGGAACGATTTCAAGAATTATCTAAAGCACAAACGTAGAAAAATGAAGCTTGAAGATCCTGTCATTTGGCTCAAGATTAAGAAAGAAAATCAAAATGCCAAAAAGAAGTCTCGTAAGAGTTGAACTCATTGGAGTTAATATTGTTGAGGAAGCTCCTACCAAAGAATAAAAGAAAAAGAAGTCCAACGGGCAGAAGTTAGAACATTCTAAGAAGAAATTCAAAGGCAACTGTTACAACTATGACAAGGCTGGTCATTGGTCTTCTGATTGTCGTGCTCCAAGAAAGGACAAAGACAAAGGCAAAGGCAAAAGTCAAGAAAACATTGTGTTGGAGATGAAAGATGCAAATGACTTATGTGCAATGATATTAGAGTGTAACTTAGTTGGAAATCCCAAGGAGTGGTTTCTCGACTCAGGTGCCACTCGACATATTTGCTCTGTGAAAGAAGCCTTTGCAACGTACACTCCTTCAGAGTACGATGAAGATTTGTTCATAGGAAACACAACAACGACAAAGAATGCAGGAACTGGGAAAGTAATGTTGAAAATGACATCCGGCAAGGTGTTGACTTTGAACAGTGTTCTGCATGTCCCTACTATTAAGAAGAATTTAGTTTCTGTTGCACTAGTCGTTAATAACCGGTTTAACTGTGTCCTAGTTAGTGATAAATCTGTAATAAGTAAGAATGAGATGTTCATAGGAAAGGGATACCTCAATGAGGATCTTTTCGAACTGAATGTAAGTTGACAACATTAATAACAATTCTGTTTTTGTTTACTTATTGAGTCAAATGATTTATGGCATGCCCATTGGAACATGTAAATTACAAAGCCTTGCAAAAATTGGTTACTCTAGAAGTATTGCTGATTTTAAATCCCTTAAATCGAAATGCGAAACTTTTGTGGAATGTAAGTTTGTTAAACATCTTTATAAGTCTGTTGAAAGAAATTCCAAAACTTTAGACTTAATTCTCACAAATATATGTGATATGAAGTCTACACCATCTTGTGGTGGAAAAAAGTATTTTATAACTTTTATTGACGATGTACTTGATTTTGTTCTGTATATTTGCTTAACAGTAAGGATGAATCAATTAATGCATTTAAGCAATACAAAAATGAAGTGGAGAACCAATTAAATCTAAAAATAAAAATAATTTGGAGTGATAGGGGTGGAATATATGTAACTCCTTTTGTAGAGATATGTTTGGAATATGATATTATTAATCAAACTTTTGCACCCTATACACCATAGTCAAATGGTTTGGCTGAACTAAAGAACAGTTGATTAAAAGAAATTATAAATGCCTTGATAAATTTTGGTTCACCACGAAACCTTTTGGGGGAAGCCATCCTTGCGACAAATAAGATACTCAATAGGGTACCCCATCGAAAAACTCAATCAATTCCATATGAGTTGTGGAAAGTAAGGAAACCCAACTTAAAATATTTCAAAGTCAGGGATGTTTAGGCAATCTACAGGTTCCTTTACTAAAGAGGGTTAATATCGGACAAAAAAATGTAGACTGCGTATTTATTGGATATGCTGTGAATAGTAAGGCCTGCTGGTTTTTGGTTCACAAATTTGATAATCCTGAAATTCAAGTTAATATGATAATTAAGTCAGATAACACAAAGTTTTTTTTGAAACATTTATCCGTATAAAATTGAATGTGAGTCGACAAGTGAAAGACCTAAACGACCACAAGAAGAATCAATGGAAAATACACGACCACAAGAAGAATTAATGGAAAATACGCTAAGTAGTGAGGAACCTAGGGGTAGTACTTGCCAACGGAAACCTACTTCTTTCGGACCAGATTTTGTGGCATTATTGCTTGAAAATGAGCCTCAAACATTTAAAGCAACTACGTCTTCATCTGAGTCAACTTATTGGAAAGAAGAAATCAATAGTGAGAATGAATCAATTTTAAGTAATCATACTTTGGAATTGACTGATCTTCCTCGAGTAAATAAACCTTTAGGATCGAAGTGGATCTTTAAAAGGAAAATGAAACCTAATGGAACTATTGACAAATATAAAGCTAGACTGGTAGTCAAAGGGTACCGAAAAAAGGAAAGTTTGGACTACTTTGACACATACTCTTTAGTAACAATGATAACATCAATTAGGATGTTAATAGCACTAGCAGCAGTGCATGATGTAAAAATCCATCAAATGGATGTAAAGACAGTCTTCTTAAATATAAAGTTAGAGAAAGATATTTACATGGAACAACCTGAACGGTTTGTAGTTCCTGGTAAATAAGAGAGTGTGCAGACTTGTAAAGTCACTTTATGGACTCAAGCAAGCACCCAAACAATGACATGCTAAATTTGACCAAACAATATTGGCAAATGGATTCAAGATTAACGAATGTGATAAATGTGTTTACATTAAAAACGTTATGAATCATGAAGTCATTAATTATTTGTATGTTCATGACATGTTAATAATGGGTAAAGAAATTGACGATATAAATGCTACAAAGCGCATGTTGTACAGTAAGTTCGATATGAAGGACTTAGGAGTTGTTGATTTGTTCTTAGTCGTCAGGATTATCAAAACTCCCGAGGGATTAGCATTATCTCAATCTCATTAAATATATAGAGTATTGGATAAGTTCAAGTACTTGAATTAAACTACAATTGATTTAAGTTGTACATTTCAAAAGAATGAAGGTTGAAGTGACTCTCAATTGGAATATGCCACAGTATTGGGATGTTTGATGTATATTATGAATTGTACGCGACCAGATATAGCAAGTGATATTATCAAATTGAATCGGTTCACTAGTAATCCGAATCAAACCCACCAGATGGAAATGAAACGTGCGTTGGGGTATCTAAAATATACACAACACCATGCTTTGCATTATAATGAATATCCTGCTCTGATTGAAGGATATAGTAATGAAAATTGGATCACCGGGTCAAATAAACTAAAATCCACGAGTGGTTATGTGTTCATACTTACTGGAGGAGCTGTCTCTTGGAAATCCTCAAAAGTGACATGTATTGCTCGCTCCACAATGGAATATGAACATTGATTTGGATAAGACTGGTGAAGAAGTTGAATCTCTCTAGAATTTCTGAGAGGATATTCCATTCTGGCCCAAACCTGTTGGACCTATTTGCATACATTGCGATAGTCAAGCAGCTATAGGTAGGGCAGAGAGCGTCATGTACAATGCGAAGTCTCATCATATACGACGGAGACATAACACCGTAAGAAAACTACTCTCTAATGGAATTATCACAATTCACTATGTAAAGTCAAGTGATAATGTGTCAGATCCACTAAGGAAAGGCTTAGTGAGAGAGCTAGTTGAAATATCATCCAAGTGAATTGGTTTACAGCTTAGGACGAGTAAGCATGATGTTAACTCTATCTATCAAACTAGAGATCCCAAGAGCTAGATTCAAGGAGAAAAAAAGTTGTGGCTTACGGTTTGACATTGTCAATCAACTCAATCCATTCTCATTATGAAGACTATATTCAAGAACAAGGCTAAGACTTTAAAATTTACCAAATAGTGTATCTAAGAGATGAAACGGTTAGAGATCACCTATGCGAGTGTGATGTTTAAGACGCTTCAATGAGAATTTTTTTGGTCAAAATCCTCTTCTTTATACACTCATAAAACCAGTACGTGTGCATGGCTAAAACAAACACAACCGTAAGAACCATAAAAAGTAAAGAGTTAATTGTGTGACATATGGTTGTCTAGGTATACACCAAAGCTCGACGGTTCAAAGATATCACATCTACTTATTGACCGAGTATATCCGGCATATGTTCACTAAGGAAAGTCCACGTGCTACATATCCAAATGCAATTAATCCTTGCCTATAAGGTATAAATTTGTCCGTGCATTCCTATGTTGTAACCATTTCCCATCAATGTGGGGGATTGTTGGGTATGTATTAAGAATTGATGGAAAATAGAGGGAAAAAGAGGAACTTGGAAAGTTGAGAACTTAAAGAGTTGGGAACCTGTAAAGCCCTCTTATGCTTTAATGAAAACAAATTTGTCCCTCACCGGTGGTAGAAAGAAAAATAGAAGAGTTTAAATATAGAACACTCCTATTAATTGTTAAAAGGATTTGAAAAGGGATCCCCGTCGCGCTGTCGTCGCTCGCTCGTCTTCGGCTTCAGCTTCAGAAAATGATCGATCGAAAGATTATTTTTTTGAGAGAATTTATTTTAATTATTTAATTAATTCATTAAACTAAAAGGCCAAACGCTTTCAATTAATTAGTTTATAGTAGAAACATTTTTAGTTATTTAGTTGAAATTAACCAAAAAACTTCAACTTTTTAGTTGATTACCCGACCAAACTCGAATCTGCGCACAACCCGTTTGATTTAAAAACTTTCTCCTTTTATTTTAATTTCCTGCCGTTTTGTGAAAGACTGTTCTTAAAGGTTGCAACTTTCACGAAAAGTTAGTGCCATTTGAAAGGTTGCAAACTTTCAGTAATGGTCGTGAAGATTCTGAAAGGGTTACAACCTTTCGGAACCTGTCCCTCTTGCCTATAAATACTATTCCCTATATAGAATTATTCCTTATGAATTTTCTGATTTTCTTCTTCTTCTTCTTCTTCTTCTTCTTCTTCTTCTTCTTCTGCACAAAAATTTTCTTCGTGTACTTTTTTGCTGTTGAGTGGTTCGCTGACACCAAAGTTTTTGTTATCTATACGCTGGTAATTAAGATCATTTTACCCTCGGAGAAAATATCCAAATCAAACCTCGGATACTAGAGGGTAATAATTTCCTTAAGGGAACACTGTTAGTTCAGTGGACTTGATCTACTTTTTGTTAAATTTTATCAGATTCTGTTACGTTTTACAGAATTTAGTTTTTTTAAATTAAATTTATGTTCATCTTTCTTACTGGTTCAGTAAATTTTTGTTACTTAGTGTTTCTGCAAAATTTATTAGAATCAATAATTCTGGTTTTTTTTTTAAAAAAAAGATTGACAACAGTCTTAAGGAAATTATTTTGTTATTATTAATTTGTGTTTCGGGTGGAGACAAAAATCTTTGTGATTTTATAATGCTTGAAAACTGCAATTATAACTTATTGCTTACTAAGACTGTATTGACTTTTGTTTATCAGAAATGGCAAACAACGGTGTTATAGTGGCTGTTGCTGCGCCAACCCGAACTATTGTACCACAAGCAGAGGAACCAGGCAAATTCACCGGTGTGAATTTCAAAGGTTGGAAGCAATGGGTATTTTTCTTGTTTACCACTCTTGGTCTGCAGAAATTTACCAGTGAAGAAACTCCAGTGCCTACTGCTTATATGCCAGACAGAGAAAAATTCATGAATATTGAAGCATGGAAAGTGGCAAACTTTCTATATAAAGACTATATTTTGAGTGCTTTAGAGGATGATTTATATAATGTCTATAGTGCAATAACAACTTCCAAAAAGTTGTGGGATGCACTTGAAATGAAATATAAAACAGAAGATGCATGCTTGAAAGAGTTTGTGGTTGCAAATTTTAGACTATAAAATGGTAGATAGTAGATCTATTGGATCACAAGTTCAGGAACTTCAACTTATTCCCCATGATCTGATTGCTGAAGATATTTTTAGTAAATGAAGTTTTTCAAGTGGCTGCAATGATCGAGAAGTTTCCTCCTTCGTGGAATGACTTTATGAATTATCTAAAGCAAATGCATAAATAAATAAAGATTGAAGATCTTGTGATTCGACTCAATATTGAGAAAGATAACCAAAACACCGAAAAGAAGTCTAGTACGAGTTTAAAAATCATTAGAGTTAATATTGTTGAAGAAGCTCCTACGAAAGACTAAAAGAAGTCCAACGGGTAGAAGTCAAAACAGACCAAGAAGGTGTTTTAACTATGGCAAGGCTGGTCATAGGTCTTCTGATTGTCGTGATCCAAGAAAGGACAAAGATAAAGTCAAAGCCAAAAGTCAAGCAAACATCGTGGAAGATATGGAAGATGCAGATGACTTGTGTGTAATGATACCGGAGTGTAACTTAGTTGGAAATTACAAGGTGTAGTTTCTCAACTCAGATGACACTCAACATATTTGCTCTGTGAAAGAAGCCTTTGCAACGTACACTCATGTTGAGTACGATGAAGATTTGTCCATAGGGAATTCAACATCAACAAGCATTGTAAGAACTGGGAAAGTAATGTTGAAAATGATATCCGACAAGGTGTTGACTTTGAACACTGTTTTGCATGTCCCTACTATTAAAAAGAATTTAGTTTTTGCTGCACTACTCGTTAAGGACGGGTTTAAGTGTGTTCTAGTTAGTGAAAAAGCTGTAATAACTAAGAATGAGATGTTCATAGAAAAGAGCTACCTCAATGAGGGTCTTTTCAAACCGAATATAATGGTTGTTGACAATATTAATAACAATTCTGCTTCTGTTTCCTTATTGCAGTCAAAGGATTTATGGCATGCCTGTTTGGGACATGTAAATTACAAAGCCTTAAGAAAATTGGTTACTCTAGACGTATTGGCTGATTTTAAATGCGATAAATCGAAATGCAGAATTTGTGTTGAAACTAAGTTTGCTAAACATCCTTATAAATCCGTTGAAAGAAATTCCAAAACTTTAGACTTAATTCACACAGATATATGCGATATGAAGTCTACACCATCTCGCGGTGGAAAAAAGTACTTTAGAACTTTTATTGAGGATTACACTCGATTTTATTATGTATATTTGCTTAATAGTAAGGATGAATCAATTAATGAATTTGAGAAATACAAAAATGAAGTGGAGAACCAATTGATTCTAAAGATAAAAGTGATTCGGAGTAATAGGGGTGGAGAATATGAATCTCCTTTTGCAGAGATATGTTTGGAATATGGTATTATTCATCAAACTACTACACCCTATACACCACATTCAAATGGTTTGGCAGAATATAAGAACAAAATATTAAAGAAAATGATGAATGCCTTGATGATCAATTCTGCTTCACCGCGAAACCTTTGGGGGGAAGCCATCCTTACGGCTAATAAGATACTCAATGGGTACCCATCGAAAAAGACAATCAATTCCGTATGAGTTGTGGAAAGGAAGGAAAACCAACTTGAAATATTTCAAAGTGTGGGGGTGTTTAGCAAAGGTAGAGGTTCATTTACCAAAGAGGGTTACAGTAAACTGTATATTTATCGAATATGCTGTGTACAGTAAGGCTTGCCAATTTTTGGTTCACAAATATGATAATCCAGAGATTCATGTTAATATGATAATAGAGACGAATAACGCAGAATTTTTTGAAAACATTAATCCGTATAAAACTGAACGTGAGTTGAGAAGTGAAAGACCTAAACGACGACAAGAAGAATCAGCGGAAAATACATTAACTAGTGAGGATCCTAGGTCTAGTACTCGCCATTAGAATCCTGCTTCTTTTGGACCAGATTTTTTGGCACTATTTCTTGAAAATGAGCCTCAAATATTTAAAGCATTTATGTCTTCGTCTGAGCCAACTTATTGGAAAGAAGTAGTCAATAGTGAGATTGATTCAATTTTAAGTAATCACACTTGGGATCGGCTGATCTTCCTATAGGAGATAAACGTTTAGGATCAAAGTGGATCTTTAAAAGGAAAATGAAACCCGATGGGACTATTGGCAAATATAAGGCTAGACATGTAGTCAAAGGGTACAGAAAAAAGAAGGTCTGGACTACTTTGACACATACTCTCCAGTAACAAAGATAAAATCAATTAGGATGTTAATAGCACTAGCAACAGTGCATGATTTTAAAATCCACCAAATGGATGTAAAGACAACCTTTTAAATGGAGAGTTGGAGGAAGAAATTTACATGGAACAATATGAAGGGTTTGTAGTTCCTGGTAAAGAAGAGAAGGTGTGCAGACTCGTGAAGTCACATTATGGACTCAAGCAAGCACCCAAACAATAGCATGCTAAATTTGACCAAACAATATTGGCGAATGGATTCAAGATTAACGAATGTGATAAATGTGTTTACATTAAAAATGTTATGAATCATAATGTCATTGTTTGTTTGTATGTTGATGACATGTTAATGATGAGTAAAGACATTGACGATATAAATGATACTAAGCGCATGTTGTCCAACAAGTTCGATATGAAGGACTTAGGAGTTGCTGATTTAATCTTAAGGGTCAGGATTATCAAAACTCCCCAGGGACTAGCATTATCTCAATCTCATTATATTGAAAGATTATTGTATAAGTTCAAGTACTTGAATATAAATGTTGTCAAAACTCCAATTGATTCAAGCTGTACATTTCAAAAGAATGAAGGTCGAAGTGACTCTCAATTGAAATATGCCAGAGTCTTAGGAAGTTTGAGTATATTATGAATTGTACACGACCATATATAGCATGTGCTATTAGCAAACATAGTCGGTTGACTAGTAATCCGAATTAAACTCATAGGATGGTAGTGAAACGTGTGTTGGGGTATCTAAATTATACACAACACTGTGCTTTGCATTATAAAAGATATCCTGCTGTAATTGAAGGATATAGTGATGCAAATTGGATCACCGGGTCAAATAAAATAAAATCCACGATTGGTTATGTTTCATACTTGATGGAGGAGCAGTCTCTTGAAAATCGTCTAAACAGACATGTATTGCTCTCTCTAAAACGGAATTTGAATTCATTGCTTTAGATAAAGCTGGTGAAAAGCTGAATGCCTTTGGAATTTCTTAGAGGATATTCCATTATGGCCCATACCTGTGGGACCTATTTGCATACACTGCGATAGTCAAGCAACTATAGGTATGGCAGAGAGCATCATGTACAACGGGAAGTCTCGTCATATACCACGAAGACAAAACACCATAAAACAACTGCTCTCTATTGGAATTATCGAATTGGGTATGTAAAGTCAAGCAATAATGTGTCATATCTACTAACGAAAGGCCTAGTGAGAGAGGTAGTTGAAAGATCATCTAAGGGAATGAGTTTACGACTTATAACACGTAAGCATGACAGTAACTCTATCTAGCATACTGGAGATCCCAAGAGCTAGATTCAAGGAGAAAAATAAAGTTGTGGCTGATGGTTCGACATTGTCAATTAACTTAATTCATTCTCATGATGAATACAATGTTCAGGAAAAAGGTTAAGACTTTAAGCCTTGTTAATGAGGTAATAAAGCTTAACGTTTTTTTAATGATTTGCTAAATTTGGTAGATTTGACCAAATGGTGTATCTATGATATGACACGGTTAGAAATCACCTATGTGAGTGTGAAGTGTAAGTCGTTTCAAAGATAATTTTTTTTGTCCAAAGCCTATTCTCTATACACTCATCAAACCGAGAGGTGTTCATCGCTGAAACGAACAAAACCGTAAGAACCATAAATAGTAAAGGGTTAATTGTGTGACATATGATTTTCTAGGTATACACCAAACCTCGATGGTTCAAAGATATCACATCTACCGATTGACCGAGTATATCCGACATATGTTCAGTACGGAAAGTCCAAGGGGAAACCTGCTTATCCAAATGCAATTAAACTTCCTTGTAAAGTACATATTTTTCCTATTATGCTTTAATGAAAAGGCATTTGTCCCTCATCGGTGGGGGATTTTTGGGTATGTAGCAAGAACTGATGGGAAATAGAGGGAAAGAGAGGAACTTGGAAAGTTGAGAACTTGAAGAGTAGGGAACTAGAAAAGTCCTCTTATGCTTTAATGAAAAGGCATTTGTCCCTCATTGGTGGTGGAAAGACAAATAGGAGAGTTTAAATGTAGAAATACTCCTATTAATTGTTAAAAGGGTTTGAAATGGGAGCCCCTTGTGGTGTCGTCGTCGTTGCTCGCTCAGCTAGGCTTCGGCTACGGAAAATGATCGATCTAGAGATTATATTTTGGACAAAGTTTGTTTTTAATTATTTATTTTATTATTTATTCAATTAATTATTCAAATTAAAAGGCCAAAACATTTTCAATCAATTAGTTAATAAATGAAACTTTTTCAACTATTTAGTTGAAATTAACCGAAACGTTTCAACTTTTAGTTGATTAACCCAACCCGACTCGGATCCCGCGCGACCCGTTTAATTTAAAAACATCCCTTTTTATTTATATTTCCCTCCGTTTTGGAAATGACTGTTCTGAAAGGCTGCAACTCTAAGGAACAATCAGTACCATTTGAAAGACTGCAAACTTTCATTAATGGTCGTGTAGATTTTGAAAGGGTTGCAACCTTTTTGAACCTGTTCCTCTTGCCTATAAATACCATTCACTCTTTCAAATTTTTCCTTACGAATTTTCTGATGTTCTTCTTCGTCTTCTGCACAAAAGTTTTCTTCGTGTACTTTAATGATGTTGAGTGGTTCGCTGACACCTGGGTTTTCGGTTTCTATACGGTGGTGATTAAGATCATTTTACCCTGTGAGGACATATTCCAAATCAAACCTTGGATACTAGAGGGGAATAATTTCCTTAAGGGGACACTGTGAGTTCAGTGGACTTTATCTTTTTCCTATTAATTTTTTTTCATATTCTGGTACGTTTTCCAGGTTTTACTTTTTGTGAATTAAATTTATGTTATCTTTCTTACTGGTTCAGTAAATTTTGGTTACTTTGCGTTTCTGCAAAATTTATTAGAATTAGTAATTCTACTTTTTTGTTAACATAAATTGCCAACAACTTTATGATTACATGTTATTAAACATGTATCATAGTACTGACACCTTTCCCATGGAGCACATGTCTTTGCTAATTAAGTAGTATGCAGATTATAGTTCAGACAACTGATGTTATTTTGAGTTCACAAATATGTTCATCATTTTATTCTTAGTAGACATAACTGACATTCGAAACAAACTAAATCGTTTTAATTACATATAATTAAACACACATTAACAAACAATATTCTAATTATAAACTTTCAACTCTCTATTATCACCACTTCAAACAACAATTATTATATGATTCAAAACGAATGGAAAATCAGGCATAAATAAAGATTAACTTCAATAATGTGAATATATTCGGTCATTCTTGAAAAAAAATATAAATACTTCAGCATCTATGTAAATCCGATGACTTCACATCTATCTCAAAAGCATCACATAGATTTTATGAAGGGATTTGCTATCATTTGATATGTAATATGTATTTCATGTTTACTTCTTATCGTACTACCATGTCTCTCATAAAATTATGCTTTATGTCAATATGTTTTGTCATTCCATGATATATTAGATCTTTTGTATAAGTTATTGCACTATGACTATCACAATTGATTGAGACAAACTCAACAATATTTTTTACACAATCAAGTGAACAAGAAGATACTTAAGCCAAACAGATTCTCACAGCAAATGAAAATGTTACAAATTAAATTTTCATTGTAGATAAGGCTATAATTGTTGCTTCTTTTGTACTCCATGATACAACTCCATCATTAACCAAGATTCATATACAGAGGCCTATTTTCTCTTATTTAAGTTTGCACCCGAATCAACATTTGTGTAGCCTTTGAGTTGCAGATCATTTCCTTGATAACATAAGGAATAGTCTGTTGTGCCTTTGTGATACCTCAATATCCTTTTAACTGCTTTCTAATGTTGCAGTTTTGGGTCAGATTGATATCTTCTAAATAACCCAACAGAATAATAAAGATCCAGTCCAGTACACATCATCCCATACATAAGACTATCGAAAATATTGGCATAATGAAAATTTTCTCATTTTTTCATTCTCATATGAAGTCCGAGGCACCATCATTCGATTAAAAGCTTCACTTTTAGAAGCTAGAATGTTTATAAGTTTGCAATCTTACATATTAAAGTATTAAAAAAATTTTTTAATGTAAGGTTCTTGTGAAAGAGATAACAATCTCTTCGAACTATCTCTTGAAATCTTAACTCAAGAATGAATGTTTCTTCACCCATATCTTTCATCTCAAAAGAAGATGATAACTACTCTTTTATATCTTTACAAATTAAATGTCACTTGTAGTTATTTGTATGTCCACTACATAAAATGATAAGATCACAAACTTATCATGGAATCTTTTGATGTAAACCCAATGGTTGTAATGCCCCAATCAATCATATTTAGAAAGTTTCATGAATTTACCTTTTTGCCCCTCTCATTATCAACCCCGAATCTTTTATGATTGATTTTGAAATTTTGTTTTGAACTTTGGGTTATAAGATGAGATTTTGGTATGTTTTGAGTTTTAAAAGAGAAGTTGTTAAGAAAGTGATTCTTGGGGTCTTTTAGAGTTTCAAGTATTGAAATGGAATTTCATGAATCCCGAAATGTGATATATGATCCATGAGAGTTTTCAATTTCAGATTTCGAGTCTGCTTTAGGATTTGAGGTTCTAAGATTAGAAATTGTGGAAATTTAGCCTTTAGGTTGACTTTCGTCAACATTCTGGGTTCGGATACTCGAATAAGAATTTTGAGAGTTTCGTTGGATTCAGGGGATGATCTTGGGCCTAGGTAAGGTCTTGGTTAATTTTTGAGAGTCCCGAGCTTGTTTTAGCCTTTTAGGCGTTAAGTTAGTTTCTTGTGTTTTTCACAGATATTGAGTAAAAGAGATCTCAGATTCTTATTTGACAGTTTCATTGAGTCTGAAACATCGAGCTAATTGATTTGCATATGTGGTTTTTGTTTATGGGGTTCCAAACGAATCCCAAGTGTCCTTTCAATGATTTTTGAGTTGCCTGATTTTGTTGTGTTTAGTTGAAACCGTCCACGTTCGCAGAGCTTGTGGAACGTTCATGGAGGGGAGGGAGTGAACCCCACATTTGTGGAGTCTTGATCGCGTTCGTGGGAGGTCAATGCATTTACCTTTGCGTTTGCGGAGGTCTATGTTATTAAAACTTGCATTCGCGGGCAGGGGTTTGGATTCGCGAAGGACCCCTTGCAGTGTTAAACCTATATTTTGGTGTTTTTTTAAACAGATTTTCATTTTTGGAGCTTGTAGGACTCGGTAGAGGTGATCTCAACTCGGGTTTCCAAGATAGAATTTTCGGGTACCATTTCTTAACTCGAAATCTATTATAACACATTATTATTATTGAATTTATGAGATAAAAAAAGATTTTGGGTTTATTAATTGGGGGTTCTTCATGAAATTAACTTTGAAGTAAATATGAGTCTATGAACTTATTTTAAAGCCCATTTTGAAATGATTTTTCATTATGAGTTTCTAAAGCCTTGATTAACATTTTCCTGTATTGTGCTTTGGATTCAAACCTCCATATTAATATTGAGTTTTTAGTTGTTTGACACAATTTTCTATATAATTGATGTGGGAATTATTTTTTCTGATGGGTGATTGTGAATACTTGATTATTTTAGATTGTTTGACTTTGGAAGTGAATTAAAAAGGGGAAGACTCAACTTTTGGAGTGATTGTTCTTTGACTTAAGGAAAATGTCTTCCTAAGCCTTGTATTCAAGTTGAATTTGTATACTTCCTTAGTTGCTCGTATATTGGGAGTAATGGGGATGTGGTGAAGGTGTCACGCCCCGAGCCTATACTCTAAACACGACCGACACTCGAGAACCATTGCTGGTCCCCCAGCGGCCTTGGCCTGGATCAACTACTAAGTGAAAGACTTACTCAAATGAAATTGAAATCCCAATTACAAACTCAACTCATAAGTAAAGAAGTTTAACTTAAAAAAAATAATACTTAATAAACATAAGTATTCAACTCATAGTCTTTAAAATATAAACAAGGGAAATGAGCCTCTAACATACTATGATGGAAGTCGGGACGAGACCCACCACATCCTACCAAAACTAAAATATAAATGTCAAGCCCTCCAGAAAGCAACAAGGCTCAGCAAAGCTAGCTCAAATTCGACTAGATCAACGAAACACCGGTTGATGATCCTGAATACCTAAATATGCATCATGAAGCAATACATTCCAAATGACGTCAATATATCAAATGTAGGAGCATGTAAAGGAGCTCTGCAACATAACATAAGGATGCAACAAACAAAAAGGAAGACGTACTCACCTCATCTCACCCCACCTCAACTTAAATCACTCAAGAATAGTCAACTCAACAAAGGTATACTTAACTAAACTCAGCATGAAATCAATGAATTTATATTTTTTAAAAGAACATAAAATAACTCAATGTATATGAAAATACATAAATAAACTCTTTACTTTTATTTGAGAAATTCCTTAACCGATAACCATCAACATGAGAACCGTGATGATACAACGTCTTGTCCACGCTGTCAGAATTGTCATATACCTTCAAAGTATAGGAAATCATCAACTAAGTGGATTGATAAGCTTTTATTTTTTTTGAAATTATCGTGATCAACGGCACTAGCCTACAGTCTGAGTGTCTATGAATCGAAACTAGTTTAGTAATCCAACAAAGGGTTGGTGTTGTGTCCCAAGGGAGTGATAGTGAAAGTAGTAGCTACTTACAATTCCATTCTAAATAGTGATACTTTAAGACATTTTTTGAATGTTAAAACAAAAAAAAATTAATTTGTGACACCAAAGGGATTTTGTCACAAGTGGTAGTATGCAATAAAATAAATGAGAAACAAGTATGAGAGAGAGTTTTTGGGTGTTCTCGCTATATGTGAAGATAAAATTGGTGGGTACATGCTTTCGGTAGCTAATTTCACAAAACAATGGTGACTAGATAAGCTTTAGGTGAAAGCAAGTTCCTTGTGGGACATCATACCCCATATCAAATGGGTTCCTCTTCTACACCCACTCGTCCAAACTAACCATCCTACGCCTTATGAACACTCGCTCTTTCGACGGGAGTTCTTGGATATGGTACTGGGACTCACCATCTTGGGCTGAACCTCATGTCGAAGCACTCCTTAGGACATCATACTAGTGGTATTAGTTTCGCGACCTCTCTATCGAGCAAGCCAAAAACACATGGGTGGTTTTGTATTTGCAAATACAAACCCGTTAGATTAAACCACAACCACTAGGTGAAATCACCACTAAAATGTAATCTAAGATACAAGAAAGAAAGACCCAACAAATTAATCAACGCATAATTTCTAAATCACATCCAACGAATAGGTGTTTTTAGCCACTCATAAAGCAATAATCAAATATACTTAAAATGATAAGGGAATCAAGTGGATATAAGAGATTAAACCTTAAAAGTAGCAAAGAAAGGTAAATGGAGAAGACCCACTCCCAAAATTGGATGAAGAGCTTCTTTCTTCAAGCTTCCACAAAAACCCTCTCTAAACTTTAGAGAAAACTTAAGAACAAAATATCAAGTGAATTGTTTCACTCTCTAATTTTCTATATCTAAATAATAAAAGAGTTCAACATTTGAATACTTCATAATTGTGCTGACGAATCCTTTCGATGCATTTAGTCGTTAGTGATTCAGCGAATTGCCCTTCGTTCAGTTCACCATTTCTTGCACATTTTCTTCCTTGTCTATGTGTTATGGATCGATGGGCAGAAATCTTCTGCTTTGCGGAAATTATCCGCAAAGCGCCGACTGCTCGCTGCCTTTTGATCCACTTACTTCAGGGCTCAAACCATAACAGAAGGCACAACTTTGTTATATAACAGATCGCCAAGTGATCTTGGCGATGCACACCTTTGCACCTTTAACTCTATTTCTCTGTTTTCTTCCATTTTGTGCTGAAGTGTTCATGCTCCAAACAAATCCTCAAATACTTAAAACTTAGGATATTTTATCAGATATCGAGATAAAATAACAAATCGAGGACACTATTTACATTAAGTAAGGCCCTAGATGAGTCCAATTTGAGGACTCATCAACACCTGCAACTTAAACTTTTGATTGTCCTCAAGTGAAACTCAATTTCAGCATTTCAAGTAGGATGTCTCAAATAGTACTACATAAGACTCAATCATGAATATGCACAACAAGGCTCAAATTGCTCATGCATAGCCAATTGTATACTCAAAGATCAAGTTCTGACACACCATTACCAAAGATTCTTGAGCTCTTAATACTCGCTACTAATGCAAGTTAAAGCTCAACAAAAGTATCCACATGCCCACACAAAGAGTGATTTCATTTCCGCACACGTAGATTTATCAACTCAGGATCAGGAATTTGATGTAGTGCTCACACTCACAAAGAGGAACACAATGCATGTTTTCACCCATAGGTTTGCCCTTATTTTACAATTGACTTTCGGTTGGTTCACTCAAGATCAAAAAGGTTTTTCTAATGCTTGTAGCGGGCTGAGTGCAAAGGTATGATCATTTAGGCAAGGTAACTTGTTTTCTCAATGCGATGTAACTTTCTCAAAACATCTCCTTTTCCTATATCAACCTTAGTCAAGTGCCTCGAAGTCAACTTTAAATTTTTTTCATGGAAATCTTGGAAACCTAGTTTATTTTAATTTCGTGCTTTTATTCAACGACTTTATTTTTCTTTTCTTCTTCTCTTTATTATTCTCTCTTTTTTAATTTTTTTACAGAGGGATTCCTTTTGCTGCAATACCATGAGTTTACAAGATATTTTTTGCACTTCTTGACTTCTACTATCCCTTCTTACCACACACCCAACTTAGGGATTTGACCTAAGTTGGATATTCAATTATGAACATCTCAAGAAGATTATAGCTGAAGGATCATGTAGGGTTTAGGTTTTATCAGGGTTTTTTCAAGGAAAAATTAAGGCGCAACGTCTTTCCCACGCTGTCAGAATTTTATACACCTTCAAAGTATAGGAAATCCTCAACTAAGTGGATTGATAAGATTTTGATTTTGAAATTATTGTGATCAACGACACTAGCCTACAGTCTGATTGTCTACGAATTGAAGCTAGTTTGGTAATACAACCAAGGGTTGGGGTCGTGTTCCAAGGGAGTGGTAGTCAAAATAGTAGCTACATAGAATTTCATTTTGAATAGTGATAGTTTAAGATATTTTCGAATATTAAAACAAAACAAATTTAATTTGTGACATTAAAGTGTAAGATATCGACTAAGGGTTTTGTCACAAGTAGTAGTATGCAATAAGATAAATGAGAAATAAGTATGGGAGAGATTTCTTGGGGTGCGATTGCTATATGTGATGATAAAAGTGGCAGGTACATGCTTTCGGTAGCTAATTTCACAAAACAATGGTGACTAGGCTAAGCTTTAGGTGAAAGAAGGTTCCCACTCGAGCAACTACCCCATATAAATTGGATTCCTATCGGACACCCACTCATCTAAACTAACCGTGGTACGACTTATCCACACTCACTCTTTTTATGAAAGTTCTTGGATATGGGACTAGGGCTCACCCTCTCGGGCTGAACCTAATGTCGATCCACTCCTTAGGATATTATTCTAGTGGTCTTAGTTTCGTGACCTCTCTCTTGAGAAAGTCAAAAACACATGGGTGGGTTTTTATTTGCAACTACAAACCCATTAGATTAAACAAAAACCAATAGGTGAAATCAGTATTAAGATGCAATCTAAGCTACAAGCAAGAAAGACCCAACAAATTAATAAACCCATAATTTCTAAATCATACCCCAAGAATGGGGGGGGGGGCGGGGGTTTAGCCACTCATCAAGCAATAATCAAGTATACTTAAATTATAAAGGAATCAAGTGGGTATAAGAGATTAAACCTTAAAAGTAGCAAAGGAAGGTAAATGGAGAAGATTCTTCCAAAATTGGAAGACCAACTTCTTTCTTCAAGATTCTACAAAAACCTTCTCCAAACTTATGAAAAAAGTTAAGAACAAAATATCAAGTGTAGTTGTTTCACTCTCTAATTTTTTATATCTAAATAATGAAATAGTTCAATATTTATATACTTCAAAATTGTTCTAGTGAATCCATTCGGCACAGTTAGTCGTGATTTGGCGAATCGCCCTATGTTCAGTTCATCGTTGCTTGAAGGTTTACTTACTTGTCTATGTGTTCTACATCGATGGGAGGAAATATTTTGCTTTGCGAAACTGATTAACGAAGCACCGACTGCTCCTTTTATTCGCTGTTTGATCCACTTCCTACAGGTCTCACTTAGTGTAATAGAAGGCAGAACTTCTCTATACGGTGGATCACCAAGTGTGTTTGGCGATGCACACCTTGCATCTTCAGCTTTTTTTCTCCGTTTTGCTTCCTTTTTGGGCCTAAGTGTCCATGATCCTACCAAATTGCCAAATACCTAAAACATAAGAGTTTTATTCAGATATCGAGATAAAATAAACTATCAAGGACACAATTTGTATGAAAACAAGGCCCTAGATGTAACACTTCCGATGTTCCATGACTTAGACTAGATCTTAGACTATTAAATAATAGTTAAAATGATATTTACAGAACTATATTAATATATTAAACTCAATTAGAAAAATTTAGATACAAAACGACAAAGAAAGACCTTCACGTCCGAAAACTAGCTAAATTGAACTAGTATACGTCACTATGTTTGGTGAAGGTTTGGGAGTGTCAAAGGAATTCCAAAACTTGTAAAAAGACTTCAAATAGGTAAAATATAGTATAAATTGTCCAAATGTGCGGTAACGACTCCCCAAAGACCGCCCGAAGGGTCCTTGAGGAGGACCCAAACATTGGCGAGCAAGCTACCAAAGCAGATTGCGACAACCAATGTATGGAAGCCCTTGCACGTCGCCCAGCCAGTACTAGCTAAGAAAATTTTGACTCACAACGTGGGTCCTCCACGAGGCTCACTGCGTCGACCCAAATTTTCAAAGAAGAATTGAACTTGGCCCCGAGACGCGCAGCCACTTCCTAGATTCGTCCTTGTCGTTTTTAAGTCAATTTAATTTCACAAAAAGACCCAACTAAGTGAGCGTGTTTTTGGATAATTTAAGGGATGAGTTTATATTGGTTTTAGGTCAGTTTTAAACCACTTAAACATACTCCAAATAAAAATTATGAAATCCCTCTAATCTCTCTCAAAACTCTCTCTATTCAACCACCATTGAAGAACAATAAAGCTTGAGGAAGAAGACAAAGTATCCAAGGTTTTCACTTAAAATTCGTTGTTTAAATCGTCAATAAGATATATGTTATTCATTCTTGGGATTTCTTTTCCCAAGAGGTCTTTTCAAATATGATTTCGAACAATTCAAATTCCTAGAGTTTTTACTCTACAAATGGGTTTTCCTCTAAACTTAAAATTTTATGACTAATGATGAAAAACTATGATTTTCTATGGCTACTTAAGTATATATTGTTGGGTAATTGATATGTAATGGTTTGTTTGTTTTTATTTGCATCATGTTCTCTACCTAAATAATGGAGTTCAATTATATCATATCATTCACTTAATGTCATGTAATGTTGGGATTGGAACTATTGCTTGAACGAACTCATAAATGAACCCTTTCCCTTAACCCTAACTATGAAGTGGTCTAGTATATGAATAGAGTGGTGGGAGTGGTTATGTTATTGTGTAATTCACTATATTATTGAATGATTGTGATGAATTGAATGTATGTTCTTGATGAATATCCTTGGAAGCAATAGGTAAGTCTTCTAAAGTCATGATTTCTCTACTATGTTGATGTTGGCCTATAATTGATATTATTATGCAATTGAAGGATGTATGATGTTTCTATGCATATATTATGGGCCATGAATATGTTAAATGTGGGATCATGGTAGGTTTTTTATTTCACTTTTCTTTCAATTGGTTCTTGAATCACTTTACTTTTGTTCTTTCTCTCTCTTTGTTATTTCAACCCCACTTTCCAGAGCATTCCTCATAAGAGCCACCCTCAACTCATGGCGAGGTGGTGGAATCTCAGAAGTGGCGAATAAGGCCGCCATCACTGTGTCCTCAGCAGGCTCTGCATAAGGGGCCTCAGAATGAGGCACCCTAGCCTTTAGGATCATATCAATGTCCACTCGCAGACTTCAACCGCAGCCTGGAGGGTCGACACGTCCACCTGAGGGGATGGCTGGGCTAGCACCCACAACTCAACATCGTCCAAGCACTAATGAAATTCAGTGACCTTCCGCTCTGTGTGCTGGACCATTTTGCGCTCCAAGCGCTCCTCTGCCTCAGCAATAGACCTCTGCATCCACGGCTGGATGTGATGAATAAGTGTAGCCATATGTGCCTCTAGTTTCTGGACCCTAGCAAGCGGGACCAGAGTGGGGAACGGGGCTGAGTGAGAGGAGCTAGGGGTAGTGCTATTACCTGGGATAGACTCGACCGGGGTAGTGTAAGTGGTTTCAGAAGCAGCCTGCGTAGCCGTTCGAGCATGTGCTACCGTGTCAGCCAGATTTTCCCCAAGTGGAGGAAACTCTAGACGGGGCCCTCTGCGTGGAGCCAACTCATTGGCCTCATCCCTGATGAGGCCGATATCAATAGTGCCCAACGGAGTCTTGAGCTGATCAATGTGCCAGATAGGCACACCTGCGGACCTACATAAGGAAAATATCATGCACCGAAATGGGTAAGTAGTTATGACTTTGAAAGCCCTCTCGTGCATGACCGCCTGTAGAAGCCAAGCAAAGTCCACCTTAAACCTGGCTATCATCGCTGCCATCAGAACTGCGCGTTCCCATGTGACAATATTATCAGCAGCCGTGGGGGAAAGGCAGTGGCGGACAATCAACCATAAGAACTTAGCCGTGAAGGTCAAGTTAGCCTTCTTGATGGATCCCTTCGGCTCCGTCACCTAGTCCGCACCCTCTCCATCAAAAGACAAGTGCAGGGCCATCCACCTCTTGGTGGTCTCTCTCAGTGATGGCTCACGCAAGAATTGGCCATGTTTTACAATTTGCCACCGGTAGTCAAACTCGGCGGTGAGAGGGGTCCTTTTGGCACATCCTTGCCGTATAGATACCGGCGGATGGATGGTAGTGAGATATCAACCTGTATGCCTCTAACTCGTACATGCTCAAGTGGGACCTGTTTGGCGGGGGCAGCCCGTCTATCTATCTGAGATCGGAGAGTAGCCACGTAAGAGGCGTAGAACTCTCGAACAATCTCCTCACTATAGCGTCCCAAAGCACGAACTGTCCACTCTAGCCGGTGTTTGGTGGAGAGATTGTGGATCTCTGGCATGGTGGGTAGACTTCCCGTAAGGACCCGCCTCTCCAGTGTAAGGGTCCGTGTCATGACGCCTTTATAATTCAGAAACTTGGCGTCTGAATACACCTGATATTGCCCGTCGACACACCACTAGTTGGGCTGGTCGGCAACCGGGGTGAGAGCACGAGTCGGTAAGATAGGAGTGGAATCAGAACTGTCAGCCTCATCATACGAGGCAGACTGTGCAGCTGTGGCGGGTGCAGGGACTTCTGCGGACTCGGAGGCTTCCATCGACCACGAAACTCCTAAGGAGCCAGATGCTCCTTCTTCATGTGTAGCCGACCCAGAAGGTGTGCCGGTCAGTGTGCGCTCCTCATCAGACTGGGAGGCAGTGACTACGCCGGACGCCACCTTTTTTGGGCATAGCTCTGGTTGCCCGTGAAGCTTGTGATGGAGTGGCATTGCCTGGGGGCACGTACTCGGGATCATGCTCATCATCAGAGCCTATGACCAGGCGGGCAGACGGGGCAACAGACTTTGAACGCCCACGTGCGTAAACTTGATCTTTTTTTGGTGCCATTAGAGATAGTACCTGTAAGGAATCAATATTAGTACTAGAAGGAGCAAACAAGACAAGCAAAAACGACACAAAATAAATATAAGAGTAAAGCTGTAACAACATTTCTATAGTAACAGTGAAACACGACGGACCAGGTGACGGCTCGTTGTGTGTCCGACGGACCGTCATGGGGTCCGTCATGTCTTACTTAAAACTATGTTTACGTGGAGACCCATGAAGGAAAGTCTCTGACAAGTATGACGGCTAAGCAGGAGGGACCTTCATGACAATGACAGTCCATTGTCGACGTCCGTCGTGGGGTACTTAAAAAAAGTATGGAGACCCTTAGGAGAGGGGTCTCTGACTGTCATGACGGTAGTGTTGGACGGACCGTCGAGGGTATGATGGTCCGTCATAGATGTCTGTAAGAGGACACTTGGAAAAAAAATGTAGACCCTTAGGACAAGGGTTTCTGACCGTCATGACGGTTGTGCAGGAAGGACCGTCGAGAGTATGACGGTCCGTCGTAGATGTCCGTTAGAGGACACTTAGAAAAAATATGGAGACCCTCAGGAGATGGATCTCTGACCGTCATGACGGTTGTGCCGGGCGGACCGTCGAGGGTATGACGGTCTGTCATAGATGTCTGTAAGAGGACAATTAGAAAAAGTTGGAGACCCTTAGGAATAGGGTCTCTTACAACTAGAACGGTTGTGCAGGATGGACCGTCGCGGGTATGACGGTCCGTCGTAGATGTCCGTCAGAGGACACTTAGAAAAAGTGGGAGACCCTTAGGAATGGGGTCTCTGACAACCAGAATGGTTGTGCAGGATGGACCATCGCGGGAACGACGGTCCGTCGCATGTGTCTGTTGGTGGACACTTGGAGAAAATTTGACTGTGGGGTGTTGGAATGGACCCTATGACGGTCCGTCGTGGGTACAACGGTTCGTCATCGGGGTCTCGTTCTATCATTCAGTGACAGAACTGAGGATGCCACATTCATCCTCTGTGATTCACATGGGGTACTTAGTGTTCACCTATATGTTTCTAACCCAAATACCTAGTAAACTAGCAATGCTAAAGCACCTATTTCTAGAGTTTTAACAAGGCAATTTGAGGATTCTCAACCTAGGTTTGACAAAATTGGATCAAAGAATGAAGACTCATCAGTAAAAAATAGGCTAATACTAATTGAAAAACAAAAATGCAATGTAAATGGGTAGAAATCAGAGACACATACCTGAGAACAGGAGAAAGACAAGCATGTGAGGCACTTGGTTAGCAAGAACAGAACCACAGCAGTAGAACCCGACTATTAGAAAGTAGATTTTAGGAATTTGGGGAATTGGGAAAATGAGCAGTTGAAAGAGAGGTAGGATATTGGAAGTTTAAAAGGGACGGAATGGGAGAAAGAGGGAAAGAAATGGGTGAAATGAAGGGGTGGGTTTTTTTAAATGTTAAGAATTTTTAAAACACCCCCAGTTGGGTCAGGTCGGGTACGCTCATTAATGACGCAACGAGTCCCCGACCACGGTCCGTCGCAGATACGATGGTCCGTCATTGGTTCCGTCGCATGTACCCTAGTTTTGAAAATAAATGAAGGACGTACCTGGCACGATGAATTTATGCGACGGTCCGTCGCATGCGTGACGGTCCATCGATGTGTCCGTTAGTGACTGTTGTAGAGTGATTTTCTGCAGAATTTCCTGGTGATGTACCTGCAAATTTAAAACCCATTAGTAGAAAATGCTACCATTACTAAAACAACAACTATAGGTATTGGGTTTCCTCCCAAACAACGCCTGATGTAATGTCGCGGCACGACTGAAGACACTTGATTACTCAGCCTTCATCAAGATGGTATGCCTCGATCACTTCATTCGCTGATTCAGCATGCCCAAAATAGAGTTTTTTGCGTTGTCCATTCACCTTGAACCGCACACCCTCCTTGGTTTCAAACTCAACTGCTCCATGAGGGAATAGTTGGATAACCAAGTAAGGGCCAGTCCATTTGTACTTGAGCCTGCTCGGAAACAAACGCAACCTAGCATTGTTTAAAAACACCAAATCCCCAACCATAAACTCTCGTTTTTCAATTTTTAGGTCATGGTTCTTCTTCATCTTTTCTTTGTAGGACATAGAAGATACTGATTGGAGCTCACCACTCTGCCTCATGGACCTACAAATGTTGATGGTCACTTCTTCATTGTTCAACCGAAATTTCATCTACCCCTTTTCCATATCAACTAAGGCTCTACCCGTAGAAAGGAATGGCCTACCAAGAATAATAGGCACTTTAAAAATGACTTCACAATCAAGAATAACAAAATCTGCCGGAAATATGAATGACCCCTTTTTTACTAGCACATCGTGGAGTATCCCTATGAGCCTTTTTACTGTTCAATCGGCCATCAGTAGCCGCATCGCAGTGGGCTTTGGATCACCCGAACCCAACTTCTTGCAAATCGAGAGGGCATGAGATTTTTGCTTGCCCCCAGATCACATTATGCTTTCACAAAATGTAATGACCAGACTGTACAAGGAATAGTGAATGCACCCGGATCTTCTTTCTTTTGTACTAGAGATCTTGTAGCAATTGCACTACAATGCTGCATTCTCATCATCCTTGAAAGTGACCGATCTTTTCTTTGTAACCAGATCTTTCATAAACTTGGAATAACCGGGCATTTGTTCTAGAGCTTCTACCAAAGGGATATTGATAGAAAGCCGCTTAAACATTGTTATAAAACACCGATATTTACCATCCTCGGTCTTTTTCACTAATCTTTGAGGAAGGGGGGGTGGTGGTCGAGGCATGGGAGTTACCTTTGTAAGCACTTCAACATGTTTTCCCGTGTTATATTCTACTTCACCACTAACCTCTACCACTTTATCATTATCTTTTATCAGCTTTTCCTCATTAGACGGCATAGGTGGGTCAATGGTTTGCTTACCACCACGAGTAGTGATTGCCATACAATGTCCATCATTTTTCGGATTTTGGACAGTGTTGTTAGGAAGAGTGCCCGGTTGCCGTGTGTTCGCAGTTGCAGATAGTTGGGCCATTTGCAACTCAATCTGCTTAATACCTCCTCATCATTTTGTGCAACATATCCACAACTCGCGCCATACTATCTCCACCATCCCTAGGAGTAACTTCACGATTTTGAGGAGGTATATAGGGCCCATTCCTATCATTTCTGTTACCATAGTTACCTCTATTGAAGTTGTTGTCGCGGTTGTAGTTTCCATCTCGGAAATAATGACCCTCATGGTTATTGTTACCATAGATCCAACCTTTGTTTCCTTGACCTTGGCGCCAATTCTCCTGATTTGAACCTTGGGCACTCGGTCGGAAACCCCCCGTCTGCTCATTTACCGCATAGGAATTCTCCTCTTAATATAATTCGTCATTTGGTGATGGTGGTTTAGACAAGTAGTTAACTGCATTTATCTTTTCTGCACCCCTAGTGATATGTTTTAATACCAACACAAGCTCAGTTCTCATCTGAGCCATGTTTTCACGAATCTCATCTTTGGCTGGGTTGTGAGTGGATTGCACTGCAAAGGTATTTCTCCCAGTATCTGACTTCCTAGTACTCCAAGCTTTATTGTTCTGGGAGATTTTCTCTAACTTTTCAGCAATCTCAGCATAAGGACACTCCTCATAAGAACCACCCTCTATAGTATCCAATACCGCTTTATTATTATCATCCTGTCCCCGATAGAAGTATTCCTTCAGTGACTCATCATCTATGCGGTGATTGGGGACGCTTCTAAAGAATGAGGTGAATCTATCCCAAGAAATACTAACTGACTCTCCTGGTAGTGCCACAAAGTTGTTCACTCTGTCTTTGTGGTTTAGTTTCTTGGAGACCGGGTAATAACGTGCTAAGAAAACGTCCCTTAGTTGGTTCCAAGTGAAAATTGAGTTATAAGGGAGCTCAGTGAACCAAATAGCAGCCTCTCCCGTTAGTGAGAGAGGAAATACTCTTAGCCCTATTACATCCAAATCCAAATCAGGCCTCCCTACACAGCTTTTACACACTGCCCTTACCTTAGCTATATGGGCATGTGGATTCTCAGAAGGTAGCCCTAAAAACAAACCTCTGGCAGTGAGCATTTGCATCCGACTACTAGTTACCACAAAGGTGTGGCCTGGTGGTAGAGGGGGCAAGTCAAGTGACCCATCTGAGTCTGCAATATTGTCATAGCCTCAGTAGTATTCTTGAGGGTGTGGAGCGGGATTCTGTCCCCTTTGTTGATTTTCACCCGGATCATCGGGTAATAACTGACCATGAACATCAACCGGAGCTGGGATGTTCTGGTTTGGATCATTATCGTCAATACCCAAATTTCGATTCATGTTGCGTAGTTTACGCTCTAATTCGTGATTGTAGGAACACAAGGGTTCTCTTCCTCTCCATGTATTTGGCATACAAGGAAGATAGTTCTGCAAGAATCAAAAATAGTAAACAAAGTAAAATTAAGAAAATATCGACTAAACTATAGTAATAAGTTTAAGTTAATCTAAAAGCTACTTTCCCCGGCAACGGCGCCAAAATTTGATAACGCTCAAACTTACTTCTCAAATAAGAAGTAAAGCGGTCGCATCAAGTAAAGAACCCAACTAATGAGGTTGGGATCGTTCCCACGAGGAAATTAGTTAAGACTTAACATTAATCTATTATTAATACTGTTCAGTCAATTATTTCCTTAGAAAACAAAAGACAATAAAAGTGGGGTTTTTATTTCTAAATAAATGAAAATAACTAACTAAATTAAAGTAACAACTAACAGATTCAAATCTTGGAGTTTAATCAATTAATAAAAGTAACTAGGGTTTAAGTGTTCCCCACAGGTTATTAACTTCATAATTCTAACTATAACAATTCTTTCCTAGTATCTTGCATGCAAAGTGATAAGTTATGTATTTCTAAATCCTTGGTTCGGCATCTAGAAAATTTCACTCCGCACCTTGGTCCAGCTACGTGTGTTGCTATACTAGCCCTTATCTTTACCTCATATTAAGCATCATATTCGATATTTGACTAAGTTATTACCTCGTACCAATCAATACTAGCCTATTAGATATTATACACTAAATCTATGTTGACAATTCTTTTCCTATTATCTACCTCCTTGGTCCGGCAAGTAGCATTAAGGCGAGTTTTAACGTTTTCCATCCGTTAAAAAGACTTATAAGCAAAAGAATTATCAATACATGAAACACACTATTTTAGAATTTTTATCTTAGTTAGATTTTACCTCATTATTCAACCATGGTTCCCACAACCCTAGTTATGGAGTTTACTTACCCATAGTCATAATCACAATATTCAAATATGTAATATAAGAATTCATGCACTTACTTCAATGAGAAAGAATAAAATCCAGAAGTTCACTTGATTAATCAATAAAATCACCAACAATCAATTCCAAAAAAGGTGTTTCAATTACTGAAATTAATCGAGGATTAAAGATTCTCCAAAAATCTAATAACAATCACAAAGTCTAATCCACAAAGAAGCTAACCCCCCAAGACGAGGTTTTTTCAACTATTTATAAAAAACAAAAACCTAATAAAAGAAGGACTCTAATTGCTGAAAATCTGTCAAAATGCGTCCGAGTCGACGGACCTCGTGACGGGCCGTCGTGGTCATGACGGGCCGTCATGGACTCCGTCATCTTATACTTCAAGACTTCTTCTGCTGCTTTCTTCATTACTCTCGACGAATAGGTATGACAGGCCGTTCCAAGCACGACGGTCCGTCGAGGATCTCCGTTCCATAACACTTAGACTTCATGGAATTTGGGTACTGGGACTACTCTCTGATCATCACGACGAACCAGCAGGATGGACCGTCGTGGCTATGACGGTCCGTCATGAACTTCTTAATCCCACACTTGGTCAGACTTCCCCATCTTCCTTCAGCAGCTTCACTACGATGCCACCTACGGACCGTCACAAGCTCGACGGACCGTCACAAGCTCCGTAGGTGGTAACTTTTTTGCATTTCTTGCTCAAAAACTTCCGCGTTTTTCTTTTGACAGATTTCCTCCAAATAAAGAGAAACTTACATAAAAATCAATACAAAAAGGCTTTTGGACACACACTTAACTTAAGGAAAAAGCATTAAATATACCGTGAAACCACGGTATGTCACATTTCCAGAGGTTTTTCCTGATGACCTTCCCGGAGTTCCTACCGAACACGAAATTGACATTGGCGTTGACTTATCACCAGATACAAACCCCATTTTGATTCCTCCATATCAAGTGGCTCCGGCCGAATTGAATGAGTTGAAATCCAACTCAAGGATTTACTAGATAAGGGTTTCATTCAACCTAGTATTTCTCGATAGGGTGCTCCAGTCTTGTTTGTGAAGAAGAAGGATGGGTCCCTTAGGATGTGCATTGTTTATGGCTAAGTCAATAAAGTCACCATAAGGAACAAATATCCTCTCCCTCGGATTGATGATCTATTTGATCAACTCCAAGGAGCTAGCTACTTTTCCAAGATTCACTTAAAGTCGGGATATCACAAACTTAGGGTGAGAGAAGAAGATGTTCCCAAAATGGCTTTCCAAATTAGATATGGTCACTATGAATTTCTAGTGATGTATTTTGGGTTAAAAATGCCGCGGTGGCATTTATGGACCTAATAAATGGAGTTTTCTGATATTACCTTGACTTATTTGTGATTTTGTTCATTGATGATATTTTGATATACTCCAAGAATGAAAATGAGCATGAGAGTCATTTGAGGTTGGCCTTGCAAGTCCTCATGGAACACAACCTTTATGCAAAATTTAGCAAGTATGAATTTTGGTTGAGGTCAGTTGCTTTTCTTGCCATGTTATCTTTGGTGAAGGTTTAGCGATCGATCTGAAGAAGACGGATGCAGTGAGAAATTGGCCTAGACCTTTGACTCCTACCGACATAAGAAGTTTCTTAAGTCTAGCTGGGGGTACTATAGAAGGTTTTTTGATGGATTTAAATATATTTCTTTTCCTTTGACAACTTTGACTCAAAAGAAGGTGAAGTTTTAGTGGTTGAAAGCTTGTGAAAAAGGTTTTCAAGAGTTGAAAGATAAGCTTACCTCTGATCCGATGTTGACTTTACCGGAGGGTAATGAAGGCTTTGTGGTGTATTTTGATGCTTCCCGAGTGGGCTTGGGATGTTTCCTCATGCAACATGTCAAAGTGATAGCTTATGCCTCTAGGAAACTTAAAGTTCATGAGAAGAATAATCCAACTCATGACCTTGAGTTAACGACGTAGTCTTTTCGTTGAAAATATGGAGACATTACTTGTATGGTGTTCATGTTGATGTGTTTACTTACCATTAAAGTCTTCAATATGTGTTTACACAAAAGGAGTTAATCTCTGAAAGAGAAGATGGTTAGAACTTTTGAATGATTACGACATGAGTGTTCTATATCACCTCGACAAGGCAAATGTTGTTGCGGATGCTTTGAGTCATATGACTATGGGTAGTGTGTCTCATGTGGAAGAAGAGAAGAAAGAACTAGTGAAATATGTTCATAGGTTGGCTTGTTTAGGTGTGCGGTTTGAAGATTCTTCAAATGGTGGTTTTATGGTCCATCATAACTCCAAGTCATCATTAGTGGTTGAGGTGAAATCTAAGAAACATCTTGATCCTTTATTGTTGGAGTTAAAGGAATCGGTATTTTGTAAGCTCAATGAGTCAGTATTCCAAGAGGTGATGGTGTTCTTAGGTACCAAGAGAGATTATGTGTACCAGATATGGAGGATTTGAGAAATAAAATTCTATAAGAAGCCCATGGTTCCCGCTGTTCTATACATTAAAGTGCCACCAAAATGTATCATGAACTTAGGGAGGTCTATTGGTGGGATGGTTTAAAAAGGGACATAGAGGAGTTTGTTTCTAAGTGTCCAATTTGCCAACAAGTCAAAGCCGAGCATCTAAAACCGGGTGGCTTAACCCAAATCAAGGATGTTCCTACTTGAAAGTGGGAAGACATCAATATGGATTTTGTTGTTGGGTTGCCTCGAATTTGGAGGCAAAATAATTCAATATTGGTTATTGTGGATTGGTTGACCAAATCTTCTCACATTATCCCCGTTAAGTCTACATATACAGCCGAAGAGTATGCAAGAATCTACATTAATGAGATTGTGAGTCTTCATGGGATCCTTTTGTCCATCATTTCAGATAGAGGTGCCCAATTCACTTCTCATTTTCGGAAAGCTTTTCAAAAGGGTTTAGGTACTCAAGTGAAACTTAGCACCGCTTTTCATCCTGAGACAGATGGTCAAGCGGAACGTACCATACAGGCCCTAGAATATATATTAAGATATTGTGTTATTGATTTCAAGGGAAGTTCGGATAATCACCTGCCATTGATTGAGTTCTCCTACAACAATAGTTACCATTCAAGAATCTTCATGGCACCTTTTGAATCTCTTTATGGTAGAAGATAAGGGTCATCTGTTAGATGGATTAAGGTTTGTGAGTCTTCACTCCTTGGTCCCGATATTCTATATGAGGCAATAGAGAAAGTTCAGATCATAAGAGATAGGTTGAAAACAGCCTATATTTGGCAAAAGTCTTATGCCGACAATAGGAGAAGAGATCTTGAGTTTGAAATAGGTGATCACGTCTATTTGAAGATTTCACTTATGAAAAGGGTTATGAGATTCAGTAAAAGGGGAAGTTAAGTCCTTGTTATTTTGGTCCTTATGAGGTTTTACAATGGGTTGAAAAAGTTTCCTATGTGTTGAAACTACCTAGTGGACTAGCTTTGGTTCATCTGGTGTTTCATGTTTCTATGCTCAAGAAATGAATAGGAGACCCAATGTCTATTCTGCCTATTGAAGGTTTAGGGGTGTATGAGAACCTTTCGTATGAAGAGGTTCCAGTTGAGATCCTAGATCGCCAAGTCAAGAAGTTTAGGAATAAAGAGGATGCCTCCATAAAAGCCTTATGGAGGAACCATCTTGTTGAGGGTGCAACATGGGAGGCCGAAGCCAAAGCTGACATGAAGTCCTGCTACCCTCATTTTTTTACTCCTTGAGGTTATACATTCCTATTAATAAAGAAAATAATGAATGATATGAAATTGATTTGTTTTCTAAATAGGTATATGTTATTATAAAAATTGTACCAAATTGAGTTTCAAGAAAATGCCCTCATACTCTATTTTTGCACCTATATGAAATATGTATGCATGTTGTTTTCTTGAGGTTTTGTTGTTTTGTTGTTGTCTGGAGAAGAATGATAGAAAGGTAACTCTTTTATGTAATTTTGAGCTCATGTTGATGTTGAGAAGGTAGTTCCTCACTATGTGTTATGAAATGTTGAGCTCTTATATGTTGTGCATAATGAATTGAGTTACGATGTGTAATGTTGTGGTATGTGTTGAAAAAAGTTGTGAATTACTCCTATGAGATGTGTCTTATTATATTATATGTTGTTGTTGGATGGGTTGCAAGTATTGATTCTATCCTTACCCTCCAAAAGATTTTAGTGTCATTCGGGGGACAAATGTTCTTAAGGGGGGATAATGTAACACCTAGAAGTTCCATGAATTAGATTAGATCTTAGCATATTAAATAATGGTTAAAATTATGTTTGCAGACCTATATTAATGTATCAATCTCAATTATAAAAGTTTAGAGCCAAACCGACAAAGAAAGACCAAGACGTCCGGAAACTAGCTAAATTGAACTAGTAGACGTCCCCATGTTTGGTGAAGGTTTGGGAGTGTCAAATGAAGTCCAAATCCTGTAAAACAATTTTAAATAGGCAAAATATGGTATAAAGGGTCCAAACATCCGGTAACGACTCCCGAAGGACTGCCCGAAGGGTCCTTGAGAAGGACCCAAACATTGGTGTAGCAGCTTGTGACAACCAATATATGGAAGCCCTTGCGCGTCGCGCAGCCAGCACTTGCTAGGAAAATTTAGCTTTGTGACGCGAAGACTCCACCACGCTCACTTCCTTGACCCGAATTTTCAAAAAAAAGAATTGAAATTGGCCCCACGACGCGCAGCCACAGCTCAGGTTCGTCCTCGTCGTTTTTAAGTCAATTTTCATTCACAAAAAGACCCAATTAAGTGAGGGGTATTTTGGGTAATTTTGAGGAAGAGTTTATATTGGTTTTAGGTAAGTTTTAAACCATTTACACGCATCCAAATCAGAATTACCAAATCCCTCTGATCTCTCTCAAAACTCTCTCTCTATTCAACCACCATTGAAGAACAAGAAAACTTGAGGAAGAAGACAAAGTCTCCAAGGTTTTCATTCAAAATTCATGGATTAAATCGTCAATAAGGTATGGGTTCTTCACTATTCTTTCCCCAAGAATTCCTTTCAAAGACGATTTCTATCAATACAAATTCCTAGCGCTTTTACTCTACAAATGAGTTTTCTTCCAAATTCGAAATTTATGACTAATGATGAAAAACTATGATTTTCTATGGCTAAATGTATATAATGATTGGTTTTCGTGTGAAGCATATTCTCTCCGTATATAGTGGAATTAGAATAAGTTATATCATTCCCTTAATGTCCGGCAATGTTTGAATTGGAACTATTGCTTGAATGAACTCATAAATGAACTCTTTCCCTTAACCCTAACTTTCAAGTGGTCTTTTCTATGACTAGACTGGTTGGGAATTGTTATGTTATTGTGTAATTCACTATATTATTAAATGATTGTGGTGAATTGAATGTAAATTCTTGATGAAGATTCTTAGAAGCAATAGGTAAGTCTTTTAAAGTTATGATTTCTTTATTATGTTGATGTTGGCCTATAATTGATGTTATTATGCAATTGAATTCTGTATGATGTTGCTATGCAAATTTTATGTGCCAGGAATATGTTAAATGTGGGATAATTGTAAGGATATGATAATGCAAAGTTGATGTTTCTCTTGTATGACTTACATAATATACCTATGATATGTTAATCTCACTAATGAAGGGCTGTGATGAAAGGAAATTCTCATCCTAAACCTAATGAGCTAACGATCATTCTTATACAAGGAGTTAATCTCCTATGTCCTATGATAAGATTTATGACTAATTATAAGTTAGAGGCAATTCAAAAAGGGACTTTTGCTTAGCACCGAGTGAACTCGATAGGAGAGGTGTCCCTTCTCATGTTGGAAGGTAGGTTCCCAATGACTCTCATTAGATAGAGGCTGCCATGTGATGTGGAACAATGGGTCTCTTATATATTCCTTGTTCTTGAACTATTTTTCCTCCATAGGAATACTTACTAGTGGATCCACCTAGAATTCTATATTCATATTTTGGTTCTACCTTGGCAAGTAGACCACTTTCTTTGAAGGTGTGGGGTTTCATGATACCGGATTCCATTTTTAGCTCACATGTTTTAATATCAGCTAAGGCGATTGTTCCCTCAAGTAAAATGAAAGAATAAAGTAAATGGACATTGTCTAGGGTGACTTGAGGATTCCACTTACTACAGGTAGGGGTATGGGACTCTACCTAGACATTGCACTAGTTGACTCTAAGGGAAGTCCTAGGAGATATTGCACTAGTTAACTCTAAGGGAAGTCCTAGGAGATTGTTCTTATGTAATATAAACATGAAACCCATAATGCTTATGATATATGATGTTGCTGTTATATGATGTTGTTATGTTGATGAACATGTGTTGGTCTATTCTGCTATATGTGATGATGACTACTTATGATATAAGTTGCATGAAGCAAAGCATTACTTATGGTCTCCGATCTTGGTTAATTGTTTATGTGGGGTTATGGGGCTTCACATGAGCATTGCACTTGTAGACTTGGGATGATATTATTGGTAACTGTTGTGTATATTATGTTGGTATGAACCATTGAGCATGAAATGTTTATACGACTTTATGATGATATGCCTTTGGTTATGATCATGCTATATGTTGTTGTGATCCTTATCTTGTATATGCTCTATTGTATGTGCATTAAAGTCTTTCAAATGACATAACATGCTTTATAAAGAAATGGTCCTTTTCATGCATGTCTTTTAATGTTTTATATGCATATACCCATACTTAGTACATGTGGCGTACCAACCCATATAATTTATATAACTGCAAATGTAGGGTCCGACCATTGAAGATTAAGAAGGTCGATTCAAGGAGATTGGAACTCTTTCTCCAAGTGTTGGTAGGTCCTCCTATTAGGGGATGCTATATTTTCATTATTCTATCCATGAAGATTGTAGTTGTTTAAGAGATACTCTTTATTCCTTTTTATCATTTGGATTCTAGGTAGTAAGGACTGTATGGCATATTGACATGTATTGGCTAAGTCGAAGATTCGTATTCTTTAGTTTGTTTTTATGTGAGACAATTATATGAGACTATCTTATGTATGTTGATCATGTTGCTAAAGGAGAAGTCTAAGTATACTTCAGATAATATATGCAAAAGTTTTTAATTTTTCCGCATTTTTAACCTATAATATGTTATGAGGAATTCTAAGGGCTTATCTAAGTCCTCTTCGAGGATGCCGACGCCGGTTACACCTATTGCGTGCTCTACGGATGTGACACTAGATAAGTCCAATTTAAGGACTCATCATGGATCCACTAAGCTATGATTAAAATCAATAAGGAATCATCTAAAAGGTATGATCCTTTACCCATTTTTGCATACTTGGTTTATGAGGATTTTACGTTATTGGAACTCATCCCCATATTGGTGCTCTATATTACTTCCAATAATATATATAACTCATGTTCAATGTCTGAAACATAAACCCTCTTCATTTTGAGATAGTTGATCAATAGATTCTCTTCAAGGAGATAATACTCAAAAACTCCTTATGAACTCATTTTATAATCAAGGATTCCTCTCGTTTTTAATGTAAAAATATTTACAGTTGAAAATACTTTGTTTCCTTATATTAATTTTTAAAAATCAAACTCAACTCCTCATTCTACTACTCATTTAAAAAATTCTTAAGATAAGTTACAAATAATTGTAAAAAGGCTTCTCCAGACAACTCAAAAAACTTTCTCGAACTTTAATTTTAATATTTACTATAATTTTACATGATGATTTAAGAGTTGTCATTCAGATATGCATGATCTCTTAAGGATTAATGAAGATTTTATGTGTGGATATCAAGTAGAGAACATAGGTACGATTCAAGGGAACAAACAAAAGAAAGGCAGAAAGGGTAAACGGCGGACGCCCTGAGTTGCGCAGCATACCAGTCTTAAAATATCTGAATTGAAGATGGAGCGCACTGAGTAGCACGCCGCGCCAGTCCCTAAACTATTGGGCAGTATTTCAGGCGAAGTGGTGGCGCACCACCTTACCCTTATGCCCAGATTTTGACAAATTTTTCTTCTTAATTTCAATGTGCAACTAATCTACAATCGAATGAATTCTTTTTAACTCCTTTGATAATATCTAAACACTCTTGTGATCAGTGAACACATCCACCTTAATACTATAGAGATAGTGACACCATATTTTTAAAAGTGAACACTATAGCAACCAACTCTAGATTATGAGTTAGGTAATTCTTCTCGTGAATCTTAAGCTGTCTAGAGGAATCGTCTATAACCTTACCATTGTGCATCAACTCACAACCAAGTCGAACTCAGGACACATCACAATGCACAACAAAACCTTGTGTACCCTCTGGTAAAGTCAACTCTGGGTAGTAGTTAACCAAGTTATCAATCCCTAAAAGATTTTCTCACAAGGTTCAGACCATTAAAATTTGTTGTCTTTTGAGTTAACTTTGTCAAACGGGATGAAATACATGAAAACCCCTCGTCACACCTCCAATAAAAACCATCCAATACAAAGGAATTGCTAATATCAGTTTGAGATGTGGATCTGGACAAGTTCTTCACTGCTTCAATCATCTTAGTGTCAACTCAAAGCCCTTCCCCACATACAAGTGGCATAAGAATGCCACAGACTCAATCCAAAACTAACACTTGAAAAATTTGGCATACAACCCTCTATCGTTGAGAATTTTGAGAACAACTCTAAGATGAAGAGTATAATATTCCTTGTTCCTCGAATAAATTAGAATTTCATCAATGAAGACAAAAAAAACAGTTCAAGATACGGTTGAACACTTTCTTCATAAGATCCATGAACGTTGCAGGACTATTATTCAAACCAAACAATATGATAAGAAACTCATAGTGACAATAATAGCTACTGAATGATGTCATGGGGATGTCAATTTCTCTTAGTCTGAACTGATGATAACAAGAAATGAAGTCTATCTTTGAAAAATAAGTGGCACCCAAAAATTTAACGAAGAGATTATCAATTCTCGAAAGGGGATAATAATTATTTATGGTGACCCTATTCAATTGGCGTTAGTCAATACACATATTAAGAAATCCATCTTTATTATTCACAAACAAGATTACAATGCCCCAAGTTGATACACTTGGTCAATGAAACCCTTATTAACTATTATTACACTCAGCTAGAACATTCCATATGGCAACATAGAGATAGGTCGAGTATCATAAAGAATATCTACACCAAAGTCTGAATCTATCTGAGGAGGGACATTGGGAAGATCATCTGGAAAGACCTCTGAAAAATCACTCACAATCAAAACTGACTAAATAGGTAGTATCTCAAAATTAGAGTCATTAACTCGGACTAGGTGATAGATTCACCCCTTGTAAACTCACTTTCTGGACTTAAGGTACGAAAAAATGACCTTTAGGCAATGTTGAACTACACTACTCGAGTTGTATAATCAATTGAGGCATAAAAAGCATGAAACTAGTCCATACCTATAAGAACATCAAAGTCCACCATGTCTAACTCGTCTAAATCAGCCATGGTGTCCTTGTAATTGATATAGTACAATTAGATAAACTTTCTTGGCTAGAATAAACTCACCAACATGTGTGGAAACAGTGAAGAGCAAAAGAAGTTAGTCGGGAAGGATATTAAATCTCATAGCAATATATGAAGTCAGAAAAGATAGACTCGCACATGGATCAAGTAATGCACATATAAAAAAGTAAAAAATTTAATCATATCAGCGACAACATCTGGTGAATTATGCTGCTCTGGTCAACTCGTGATAGCATACAGACGGTTTTCTCCTGCGCTTGTTCCTAAAGTAGCTAATAGAGGTGTAACTCTATTTACTAGAGCCGCTAAAGAAGATCGGGCTTTATTTCCCCATTATCATTTGTTTGCCTATTCATAGGGAATTCTCTGATGAAGTGACCTGTCTGACAAGACTTGAAGCAACAAGTGGAGCCATCATGACACACCCTTGGGTGGTTTTTACCACACTTAGCACATGTAGGAGTACAATTTTCTTTTTGTGCCGCACTACCATGATATTGGGTAAGTCGAGCTCTGATGTTTTGTGAATTATAATTCCTGAACTCAAGTTTGTTCTTTTGTGCCGGTGCATTAACATATGATAGACATATCTTGTTGACCTTTGTTGAAAAGATGACTGATTCATATTTTTAGTCTTTTGTTGTCTGGACTCATTACGTGTCATCTTAGCCTTCTTGATGCAAAACTTTTCTCTCACATGGATCAGAAGCCTTGCTTTATCCATGTCACCTATCAACATAGAATACTCTTTTTACGTGACAAGCGAGACAATCTAGACACAAATAGTCTCATCTTTCTCCTTATGTTAGCAACCATCTCCAAAGGATAACGGAAGAATTGTTTGAACTTGAGGTTGTACTCATGGAATCCTGCTTAATAGTGAGAAGTTTTCTTACCTTTTCCATTCTCAGCTCATGGGGAAAGAAACCCCCTATGAAGGCGCTTTCAAACACAACTCAACTCACAATTGGTGCCCCTTCAGCCATGATCTTCTTCCATTGTTCATACGAAATCCTAGGAACACCCTTGAGTTTGTATGCAACTAACACCACTCTCTCAACATCAACAACATGTATAACCTCAAACATTTTGTGCAGCTCCTCCACAAAGTTATCCGAATCCTCAATGATATTTGACCTAGTAAATTTTGGGGAATTAATCCTATAGACCTCATAGATCTATGATGTATCAGCCACATCCTATCGAACTACTCTTTTTGTCCAGCTTGGTTGGTCAAAACTTGATTCAAAATTATGATAGCATCCAAAAACTCAAGATTATTGATATTTCCTCAAGGTTGCTCTTCAGGTGCATTCGGTACCCTTTAATCTTAAGGATCAACATCTTTCTTTGCAGCACCACCTCGAACAGATCTTTGTGGAGGCATGATTTGAAAAATATGTACAAGAACGAATTAGAAAAAATTGTATAAAGTTGAACTCTATGGCACGAAAAAAGTAAGAAGGAAGTGAATATTTTCTAAATGTCGTCGCCTCTGAATTATAGATGTGGTTCTCTTCACATTGATGACAAGGACACTTAATAAACGACTTCATAGACACACTAGGACGCTTAAACTCTGTGATTTGATATAATGTTTTTCACTTCCCCAGCCTATACCCAAGACATGGTCGACACTCGAGAACCGTTTATGGTCCCCATGAAAACCATTGGACTGGCTCAACTACTCACCGTAAGACTTAATGAAGTGAAATAGAAATCTCAATTACAAACCAACTCATAAGTAAAGTACATTAACTCAAAAAATACTCAAATAAACATAACTGTTCAACTCATAGTCTTTAAAACATCAACAAGAGAAATGAAAAGAAGACTTTTCAACTACTACTATCTATGAAGCCCCGAAGGTAGTATGATGGAAATTGAGACAAGAACCAGAACATTCTAACAATACTTAAATATAAATGCAAAGCCCTCCAAAAAAATAAGGAGGCTCACCAAAGCCTCGAATGCAACTAGATTAATGGAGCACCAATTGATGACCCTAAATAACTGAATCTACATCACGAAATGATACAGGCACAATGACATCATTGAATGTACAAGCATGTAAGGGGCACTCTATGACATAGCATAAAGCTGGAGCTAATAGAAAGGAAGACGTACTCACCTTATCTCAACTCAATTCAACCTACTTAGGAATACTCAACTCAACTAAAGAATACGTAACTCAACTCAGTATAAAAGCAACGATGATAAGATGCAATACATGTAAATCATTTAAAATAGTAGATAATAACTCAATGCATATGAAAATACATAAAAAATACACTTCACTCTTATTTGGGAGATTCTCAAACCGACAAACCATTAGTACGAGCAATGTGATGATTTAGTGTCTCACCCACCCTATTAGATTTATCCTATACCTTACTGATGTATAGGACATCCTCAATTATGCAGATCCACTACGTTATGCTTAAAAATAATAAGGAATCATCTAAAAACTATGATCCTTTACCCATGTTGGCATTCATGGTTTATGATGCTTTAAGTTGTCTAAACTCATCACCATATCAGTGCTCAATAATACTCCTAACAATATATAACCCAGGCTCAATGTTTAAAACATAACTCCTCATCATTTGGAGATTATTGCTCAAAATATTTTCTTAAAAGAGATAATAATCTTAAACTCATCATGAAAGCATCTTAAAATAAAGGTTTCCTCTCATTTTAAATGTAAAAATGTTCAATTCTTGGGAATACTTAAAAACCATTATATTCATTCTGAAAAAAGATAGTCAACTCTTCTCATTCTCAAACTCATATACTCAAGTCTTAAAATAAGTTATAAATAATTGAAAAATACTTCTCAAAACGACTCAAAAGACTTTTCTGAACTTTACTCTTAATCTTTACTTTAATTTGAAATGAGGATTTTAGACTTATGATTAAGGTGTGCATGATCTATCAAGGTTTAATGAATAATTTAGTGTGTATATCAAGAGAGAATATAGGTATACTTCGAGGAAACACACACGGAAGGAAGGCCAAAAGGTAAGCACTTGACAATCAAGGCGCCAGTTCCAAAACTACTAAACAATAGTGAGGGCACACTAAGTGGTGTGCCACATAAGGACCCATACTACGCAGTAGTATTTCTGCAGTGGTGAGACACCTCCACACCCCAGTGCCAAGATTTTTGATAATTTTTTCTTCTCAATTCCAAGGCCTAACTCAACTAGAATCGAATAAATCCCTTTAAATTCCTATGCTGACATAAATCCAACACAATTACAACGGAATCCACACAAATCACACCAAGAATATAACTCATTCTCAAGACCCTCATGTCAAGAACTCAACAATATTCCATTGTTAACGAATGAAACCCAAAACCTCATGAACTTTATCAATAATATCAATATATACAATCTAATGAACAAATTCATAATGGATACTCATAATTGGTGTGAGGGGACGAACCATCACTATGAAAGCTTTCATACCTCAAAAGAACTAATTTCTTGGTATAAATCCTCAATCTTGCAAGAGTCTTGAAAGTTCTTCTTTTGCTCTTCTTGAACTTCTCAAAAAAAAACTATGTTCTTTTGGAATGACTAAAACTGATTCCAATCATTTTAGTTCCCTAAAAGGGTGAAATAATGTGTAGGCATAGTGGGGTAAAGATAAGACTAAAGTGCCTTTCCGTAAAATGGATAAGTTGCCTTATTTAGACATGTTGCACTCAAATGGTCATATATCCTTCATCCAAACATAGAATATAGCAAGTTTGAAAGAACAACCTTTGATTGGATATCTCTTGGGCCATAAAACTTATCATGTGTTGAAAGTTATGTTTGTTTGAGGTTGACCCAAAAAGTCACAATTGAAGGGTTACTTGTACCAATCTCAATTTAGATCTTTATAATTTATTCTTTCTAAATTTAGATCTTTCGAAGAATAAGGTGTTACGAAAGGGTCAATTATTGACTTGTTACATATAAATGAATAAAAAGGGGTTGAAACAAGAAATTATTGATGAGTCAGAGATTTCAACTTATTTAGGGCTTATTATCAAGAATTTAGAACTCACAATACCTATTTTATGTTCATAAATGTTGTTAATTTGTTGATGTGGAACAATAAAGGTATAAGATAAAGGCAAGGACATCATGATGCAAAAAAGAGTAAAAAAGTTTGAAAAGTTGAAGGAAATAAAAGATGGAGCTTTCTAAGGACACTCAAAGACTAAACGAGTGGTCTTCAACTCACCTAAAATTCCAGCAAAACAACCCATGGACAAAAAACAACTTGGAGAGCAACGACAACACGTCGAAAATATTGGCGGTATCTACTAAGATTGACTAAAGTTCCAAAATAATTTGATAAATGATCCAAGCCAAAAGGGGGAGAAGAGGAGTAGCTCGGCGAGTTTCCGAACTGAACGACGAGCCAAACTTAGATCGTGGAGTTGACTCTGTACTAAAATTTTGGAAATGTATAAATACAATTAATTAAAGATGAGAGGATTTCCCACAGTGCTTACTTCTGAGTTTTTGAGAGTTTTTACATTTTAAAACATTATCTTTATAATTTTTGTAGAGGGTAGGAGGTTGTGAAATTTTATCTTTGACCTCATCATTTGAGAATTAAAGATCATAGAAAATCAGATGGAAAACTTCACTGGTAACGATTTCCCGCTTGTAATTATGCTTACCTAAAACCCTTACCTTAGGGGTGTGATTATGTTATTGAATGCTTTAATTAGCTAAAGGGTGTTGTTAGTTGCTGATTTTAATGTTATTTTGAAGTGGGTTTGATTAATTGTTCATATTTTAATTGAGGAATTGTAGTTGAAAATACAATTCTATTTTAGTTCTCTATGCTTTCTTGAGAAAGAGGTATTATAGTAGAATGATTGATTGATAGTTGTGTTGATTGTGTCTTTAGAATCTAGATTAAGAAAGTGAGTTTGATTGTGTCTTTGCAAAACCAACTTCAAAGAGTGGTAAAGTAAGGAAATGGGTTGCTTGATTGTGTTATGCTTGTTGAGGTTCTAAAGAGCTCACTTGAACCGCAATAGTTGATTGAGAAATGACTACTGTACTCAAAACCAAGCCTACTTATTGAGATTCAACAACTTTGAGCAACTAATAATATTCACCCATTTGGCGAAGTTACCATTCAACTAATCACACTCCTATGGTCTAATTTTTTCTTACTTCCCGTTTTGTTTGTCTCTTACATTGGTTTCCCCCGGTTGGATATTAATCGTCAAAATTTGGTGATTTATTTTAATGTTGTAAACCTTTACTTCTATAAATATTTAGGACACATTTGTACTTATTAATTGAATTCTTTACCGTATCACTCCCTATAGGATCGACCCCAACTCTTAGTTGGGTTTACACTTGTTAGAGACCGCCTACACTTAAAATTAGATAAAATGAAATTGAGCGTTATAAAAATGTCACCGCTGTCGGAGAGTGGTGTTTACAATTATTTTATTAAAGTGTATTTGTGAAATAATTTTATTGCAGTTAAATTATGTTGTTTGTGTTCTTATAGGCTTCTTTAATAAAATTGATGAAATGAGTATAAATGGGAGCAACACACTCAGGTAAGGAACAATGATGATATCAGGCATTTGCATGATGTTATTGAGGATCAGTTGGGAAGTGCGTGTGCTACTGTGGGAAATACAGTGTTTCATGTGACAAGCCTAATGTTGCAGCCGTTGCAAAGGAAGGGTCTCTTCGGAGTACCTTCTTACGAGGATCCTCATGATCACATCTGTAACTTTGTGGGTGTGGGGTATTTTGTTTTAAGAACATCACTCAAGAGTTAGACTGACTTTGTTTGTTTCCATTATATCTAAATGAGGAAGCAAAAAAGTGGTTGACTAAATTAGTAAAGGAATCAATTACCTATTAGAAGGAGATCATAGCAGTCTTTAATGAAAGGTTTTAACATCCTCCTAAGATGGTTAAGTTGAGGAATAATATTTAGAACTTCAAGAGAATTGATGGAGAACCTATCTATGAGACATGATTGAGGTTCCAAAAGTTGTTGCTCCAATATCCAATCACGGGTTAACAGACAAAGTGTTATTGCAATTTTTCTATCTGAATCTTGGCACAGTTAACAAAGGTGTTGCAAACCAACTTATTCGAGATGGAATCATGAAACATCCATTTGGCATAACGTTAATTTAATTATGAGTGGTACACAAGGGAAGATAAAGTTTCTCCTTTGACCCTTGAGCTGACAAAGGAACATATGGAAAAGAAGCAAGAGAAATATGAAAACATGGACAAGATGATGATCCAAATAGACCTACTGACAAATCATGTCATGGGAAGTAGTAACAAGGCTGTAAATGTTTTCATTACTGATAGTGGTATAAATGTCGATGAATCACACTTTGAGTCCATGTACAATGAAGAAGTGTAGTTCTTAGCAAACTAAGAAGAGATTCTCATCCTAGTTCTCCAAGGCTAATCAGGAATCAAGGTTGAAATAAAGGCCGTGGTGATAGTTGGAGATATTATGATCGTGAATGACACGACGGTGGTGCAAAGTGGAGGTATCAAGATTTTCACAAAGTTCATTATATGCCTCCCCATGAGAGTCAATATCCAAAAGAATCAAGGGTCGATTTCCCGACGAATCATGAATTAAGTAAAAGGATCGAAAAAGGAGCTCAAAAATATGAAAGATGACATCTCCTACATTAATCAAAAAACTAAATAAAACTCGGTATCCATTAAGAAGCTGCAAATGCATATGGGTTAGATCTTGACTTATTTAAATTCAAGGCCGAAAGGGGGCTCACAAGTGATACTTTAGTAAACGTCATGCCACGATGTTAAATAAGGTGCTTTTTGGGAGGCAACCCAAGTGTTATTTTTTGTTATTTGAAGAAAGTTTGCTGAATGTGTACGTTGAATATTTGAAGTTTGGGAGAAATAGGCAAATGGGTGAGCTCAGAACCCACTTATTGCATCATTGAGTAGTTTGCGAGCCCGACATTTATCGTCCTTTAAATTAATCGAAAGAATCTCATTATGTCAACTTTGGTGGGCTAACGTCAACTAAGCGAGTCACTGAATAGATTGACAAAGTTAGTGACATTCACCGATCTAGGCGCGAACCGAAGGGTGATGGCCTTCCAACCATCAATAAATTCAAAACCTTTCATTATTTTGAGGTTTCAACTATTGAACTTTCACAGTTTCAATTTAGATCTTAGTATTTTTCTTATTTATCGTGGATTTCTTCGTGTGATCTCATTTTTTTTTTTTGCGTTGCTTGCCTTTGCCTCTTTTCCTTAGCCGCATTCATGTCTGCATTTGAGGTTGGTGTCCCATATTTACTTTTAATATCTTAGAAAGTTTTGAGCATGCTATCGAGGCAGTAATGAGACTATTTTATGCCTAATCGCTTATTGATCATTATTTTGTAATCGATCATTAGAAGTTTTGATATGCAAAATTTAGTTTATTTTGATTGTGAAATTGCGCCAATTGTTGTTGTAGTATATTGGGTTTTGTGAGGCTTAAGTCTAAGTAACATGATTTCAACTTACTACTCTATTTTACCAAATGATGAAACCGTTCTTAGGGGTAAAGTTATCATGTTGGTTGAATTTTAATCAATTTGGAGAAGTCTGAGTACTCCGAAATAAAATTGCATAGTGCGTAGGCCTAAGTTGCATGAGTGAATTACGTAATCGTAAGTTGATGGTCGAAAAATTGTAAATTCGGGTTGGAATTTGATATGTTGGGCCAATTGGCAAGCTAAGTCGAGCTCGGCGAGTGAATAGGCGGTTCACCGAATCTTCTCTCTATCTCCTACTTGACCTAATTCAGTGCTAAATTATTTTATCAATTTCGATGATAAGCATCTACTCATCGAGTAAACTTGAAAATTCACTAAATAGCTTTGATCTTGCCTTTTTGAAGCGCAATTTTTTTAAAATTATTTTGTGACATTAACAACCCACTATTTCTTTGCCGATCAAGTTCAGCGACTCGGCGAACAAATTTTTACCTCGGCGTTATGAGTTGAATTTCTATGTTTTTATTCAGGACTTTCGATGAACTCTCTAAGGTTAGCCAAATGATCTCGGTGAAACGCCGAGTTGATCGACAATTTTTTCTGCAACTTTATAAAACTTGACATTTCGCTAACTCTTTGTAAGCAAATTTGTCTTATTTGATCATTTTGATCGATATGGCTAGACCAAAAGTTCTAGTAAAGGGTCTTCTTCCCTGAAAAAGGATAAAACGTGTGCTGATTGTTGCAGAGGTTGCACCTCATCAATCCACTAGACCTCGACCCACTCAAGTAAGTGGTCAGAGTGAACGAAAATAGCTAGCAGAGCCGAGCTCAAGCAGCACTAGCTCTGATAGCATATGTGTATATTCCACCCACCACACTACATCTAATTTTGAGAGTGAGAATGTTGTGGTGTCTGTGACTCAAGCCTACGAGTCAGAACCAGTAGATCATACGACACTAAATTAGAGTTGTGTTGAGTTGCATTCCAAAGAAATGGATGATTTAGAACGACTCCTGGTACTCCTGTAACCTCCACCATATCCACCTTAGGAAGCAGAACAAGAACCCTATGTGTCTCTGACCCCAAAACCTCCTCCATTCTCTATGAACCGGTTAAAGGCAATTGCTATGCAGACAATTCTGGAAGAGAAGAGGTTGTCCATATATGGGGTAGTGGATAAATATCTAGTAGTGGGAGATTCTCTAGTACTACAAATTTAAGAAGTTCACAAAGCCTCAGAGTTCATATGTGCCTATGTGGGTTAGAGAGTTCTACGAGAGCTCTGCACAATTATTCCTGAAAGGGGAGAAGAAAGATGGATCGATGGCACCATTAGAGTTTGTTAGGGTGCGTGGAAGAAGGTTCAATGCAGTGAACTTGACATAAATGAGTTTCTTACTTGCATAGTCTTGATACTTCACACTTTGACCACTATGATCAACACCATGTCATTAGATAACATGAGGGGTGGTTTGCACAATTACTTTATGATTCTATGCCCCATGGATAGAGGCAGGAGTCCCAATTACAAAGAGAGATACAAATATAATTGCTAAATACTGGTGCAGTTTCTCCAACAACACATTATTGCCTTCCAAAAATGAGTCCACCATCCGACATATGAAGGATGCACTTCTAGGATGCATTATGATAGACAGAGGTTAAATATTTGGTCGATCATTGCTCAGGAGATGTTCATGAGGGCCAAACAGTGTCAGACCTCATTTCATTTTCTAGTTCCTATTAGAAAACTTTTTCACCGAGCTGGAGTGACATTTGTGGCAAAGACCAATGTTGAGGTGACTTTTACCTCATTTGCTAACATTTGGAGGATGAGGATGAGTATATGAAGGATGATTCTGAGCAGAGGAGGAAAACACCGGTGAATACATCCCCATTTTTTACTTAGAGGCTTTGAAGGGTGATACTACTCTTCCTGCTCTGTCCAGTGAGCCGACGGGTATGCCTAGCTCCTCCATCTCTACGACTTTTCCTATTGTTGTTGTCTCCCGTCCCCATTGACCCATGTTGTGCTATATGAAATGGGCCACCTCTCTCATTTAGATGATGTGCGCGCTTCTAGAATTAAGGTTGTTATCCCCTCCATGTTAGAGTGGGCTCTTAAGGCTGCACTTGCTCCTATTCGGGAGGAATTATAGGAATAGAGAGAGTTAATTACTGCCCATGGCCAAACTATCGACGCACTGTGATGAGTCCGAGAATTTGCTCATTTAGGGCCTTGTTTTTATAGATTTAGTGTCCTTATATGCCTAATTTATGCTATAAACTGATGTTAATGCCTTGATTTCCAGGTATATGGGTTTAGGAAAACAGCAAGGACACTAACATGCAAAAATAAAACAGAACAAGCTGAAGAAATGAAGAAGGGTGAACTTGAAGATCTCCAATGAGCACTTGGCATGTTTGTGAGTTTTTAATCTCACTGCCTAAAGTTCTAGTGTGGGACACCCTGAAGGAAGAACCCAAGTGGATGAGGAAAAAGACAAGTCGGGAAATTTCCAAGCTGTTTTGCGTTACAAAGAGTGATCGCCTAAAGTTATAGGACGCCAGAATGCTGCATGCAAAAGCAGAAAGACAATATAAGATACCATTGGGCGGTTCACCATGTGGTTTGATGAACCCGACTTACCTCGCCTATGGACCTTCATGTCTTATTTTTTGGCGACTATAAATTATATTTTAAGCAGTTAATTTAGGATCAATTTTTGTGAATATTTCGGTCTAGAATAGTTTTCTCTTAGTTTCTTAAGTAGACTTGAAGGTTTGATACAAAATTTGGAGATTTTACGAGTAGGTTTTGAAATTTATTCAAATTGGAGCATTGTAAAGCTTGAATTCCTTTTATCCAGTTTATGGTTAATAGATTTAGTAACGACATTTATTTTTTATGTTGTTCAGCTAAAACCCTAATTCTTTGGAAATAATCATGTGATTATAGATTGAATTAGTGTCGGGGTGTTGTTGATTACTAGTTTAAATGATATATTGAAGTGGGTTTGATAATCAACTTTTGTTTAATTTAAGAATTGTAATTGAAAATACAATTCTATTTTAATGTTCTTGGATTTCTCAAGAGAGAGGTTTTAGAACTAAAATTATTGATTTTTATATATTATGTTGATTTAGGTTCAACATGAGAGAGTGAATTCTAAACCTTGTCCTACCAATCTTGCTCGAGAGAGGTTGCATTAAGGTTGTGGGCTGTTCTTAATCGCTATGCTTGTTGGTGTTCGAGAGAAATTAGTTAAAGCGAAATAGTTGTTTTAAAAAAAATATATTGCAAATATAGTCTATCCTACCCACTGATATTTAGTTCTTTACTAGTAGTTTGAATTACCCATATATAAAAATTCACCAATATCGATCTTATTCTAAGATTTACCCTCTTATTATTATTATCTCGTTGCTATTTCAATGCTTTGTAGTTAATAATTGCAAATCAAACCCCCATCTGACACTTGATGTCACCCCTTTGATTAGTGATATGTATTTTTCTGATAATTTAGATTCCTATATCTAATTAGGTCACATTTGTACTACCTAAATTTGAACACGTACCACTCCTTGTGGGATTCAACCCCAATTCATTTGTTGGGTTTTAAACTGCTTGATGAATGTTTTCCCCTAAAATTGGATAATGTGAGCTTGAAACGTTTATAATAATGGCACCGCTTCCGGAGAGTGGTGTTATTTTTTATTCTTTTATTGAAGTTGAATTGTGATCCTTTTGGCAGTAGTTGAATTAACTTACTTCTGTTTTTAGTTTTTGTTGTTTATGTTAAATAGAGGAGGAGATGAGTGTTAATGGAAGTAATGGTAGCCAAGTGGGCCACCAAAATGACATTGGGAACTTAAATGATATCAATGACCTAAATGTCAATGATATAATTCCAATGGGTGGTGTTGGATCCATTCGTATACCTCCGGCTGAAGGAAACACTAATTTTCACATTACAAGTTTGATGCTTCCGATCCTACAATTGAAAGGACTTTTTCTGGGTGGGTGGGGGGTTGTACTGGCTCTTGAAGATCCCAATGAGCATATCAGGAACTTCGTCGGTGTGTGTGGACCATAATACTTAAAGAACATATAACAAGAATCTGTCCATCTCATGTTGTTCCTATTTTCATTGATGGGTGAAAGTACATAAGGTTTGGTTGAATTTCCAAGGGACTCCATCACGTCATGGGATGAGCTAATCACAAAATTTCAAATGAGATTCTTTCTGATTCAAAGATGATGACCTTAAAAGATGGTATCCAAGGATTCAAGCTTGTAGAAGGTGAACAATACATGAGACATAGCTGAGGTTTATGAGGATGGTACTTCAATGCCCAACTCATGGACTTCCAGATATTGTGTTGCTGCAATATTTCTATAGAATCCTTGATCCGTTGAAAAAATGAGTTTCTAATCAACTTTCTCCGGGTATTATCATGCAACAACCCTATCCCATAGCATTCCAACTCTTTGATCGTATGACCAAAATCAACAAGGAATGTACACTCGCGAAGACATGGCCTCTCCTCTCACTTACAAAATAATAAAAAGAAGATCGAGAGACCGATCAAAACATGGATGAATTGATGAGCCATCTAGATACTTGGACAAAAATGTCATGAGTGCTGGTGCAAGGAGTGTTAATGTTGTGGGTGTTGGTGGAGTAAACCTTGATGAAGCAAAGTTCGAAGCAATGTACAATGAGGATGTCCACTTCCTAGAAACCCAAGGAGGAGATTATCGTGCAAATTATCCAAGGCCGGGTGGAGACCATGGATTGAATAGAGATGAGGGACGGGGACACCATGATATAGAATGGTGTGATTGTAACTCTACTCGGAATGTTAGAGAGGGGGAGAAAGATAAGTATGTTCCTCCCATGAGCGTCAAAATCCCAAAGATTCTAAGAGTGGCTGGACTGAAGATATTCTCCCACGCATTCTTACCAAAGTTGAAGGGTCCGATAAAGTGTTGAAAGAGTAAAAAACAGGATGTTTCGACTCTCAAACAATGACCTCTCACTCAGTCTCTATTAAGAAGCTGGGGACCGAAATGGGTAAAATTTCTTCACATCTAAATCCAAGACAACAAAGGGGGTTCCTAGTGATGCACAGGCAAAACCTAAGAATGAATCTTAAATGGGTACTCTCGTCGTGCCACAACATTAACTAAGGCACTGCTTGTGAGGAAACCCAAGTTTTATTACTTTATATTTGATTTGGAAAATGGGTATTATTGTGGAGGTTGAAAAGTGGATTGTCTTTGAGATTGTGCAGTTTTGCGAGCCAAAAGGTCCAGTTGGCTACTCACCAAAGAGGTAGGTGAGCCCGACTTGGACCTCCATTGGACCGACTAAGCATGAGGTGCATGTCTGTAAGACTCATCAGGCAAATTAATTAATCGTCGACATATAAAATAGGTCAGCTAGCCCAATCTTGTCCGCTGTTTGAACCCCCAAGATAACTAGGAGTCATGTAAAACTTGGTGAGGTAAGGTACCACTCGGTGCGTTGCCTATTGGTTCGGCATAGATGACTTACACCGACGAAAGGGTCGTGAACTAAAAGGTTTTAAAAGGCCAAGCATTTTAAAAATTTAAAATCTTGCATATTCTCTAATTCTTAACCCTGCACACTCTCACTCTCAGTCTATATTTTACATATTTTACTATTTATTTCTTTTTTTTCTTCATCTCGTGCTTGGATTTGGATTTCTTTGCCGCCTAGGTTTTGAAATTCTCCATTTGGCACTTAGATTTGTTTTATAAACCCCGCACCTATGATTAGAGGTTTAACTCAAATTCTAATGGTAAATTTGTGTTAATGTGTGTTGGGTAATTGTTGAAATCATGTTTTATTGGTTATATTGACTATTTTATGTTTTGGAATTTTTCTTAACTGCTTAATGTTATAAACCCCATGTTTAGTGCGCTAAATTAATTCTAATTTGTTAGATTGCAGTTTGTTTGTATTGGGTTTAATGGGGTGAAGTCTGCGTAATCCAAAATTGAGCCAAATGAAGTTATTTTCATGATGATAAAGCGTTTGATGCCTTTTTAAGAGTGCAAAGTCGTCAAATGACCAATTTTGGCTCAAGCAGGGCAGTCTGAGTACCATGAAGGCATGGGTCTAATTTGTCTGAGTCTAATTGCATAGTGTGCTAGTTTGATTTTGATGTTAGGATCCGTAGGCTTGATTTGGGGAAACGGGTTGAAATTTTGCATGTTGGGCAGTTTGGCAAGCTGTGTCAAGTTCGCTGAAGGATTTAGTGGTTCGATAAAGTCCCCCTTTGATTGCCTTTAATTTTGTGATTTGGATGAATTGAGTTTGTAACTTTTGACGAGAAACTTGAGGTCACCGAGTTCACAAGGCGATGCGTCAAAGATTTCTTTGATCGCCTTTCTATGCCCCCAACCCCTAAAATGCACTATAGCATTCAGTGGGCTAGTCTAAGCTCACTGAGTGAGGTCGGAGATACGTCGAATGGCCTTGAACATTGCCAAAATGCCGTATTTTTGAAAAATATTTTAGTCATTCTTTTCAGTGAGCCCGATCTATCTCTTTAAGTGGTGACATCATCAGAGGCACAACTTCCAATGAAAGTGGCGACACTCGTACCATAGTATAGTAACCTAACCAATAGTTGAATTCCTTTCCATAAGGAGTGGTTGTGAGAATTTGTATAAAGGTAAAATCTAGTTCTAACGAATCATAGCTAAAGACATTATCAAATAAAAACATATTAAATAAAAAAGGGTGAAACAAGCATGAATAATTGATGTGGGGTTTTGTCACAAGTAAGTACGACAATGAAATTAACAAAGAGTACTAAATTAAGGAGAGGGGGATTCTTGTGATGTGATAGCAATACGGGATGAATGAGATTATTCGCTACATGCTTTTGATAGAAAATTCATCGAGTAATTGAAACTAGGATAGAATTTAAGGGGATAAGCTTTCTCTCGAGCAACTTACTTTATTTCAAATGGGCTCCTCTCAGACACCCACTTGTCGAATGAAGCACAACCTCCGCCTTTAGCCACTCACTCTATCGAGCTCAGTTTGTGGTGTGAGACTAGGGTTCACTCTCTCGAGCTGAACCTCATGTCGACCCACTCCCATCGGCCATCATTTAAGTAGTCTTAGTTTCTTTACCTCTCTCTCGAGTAAGATGGGAACACATATATGAGATTATATTTGCAACTACAACCACATTAGATTCATCCACAACTACTAAATGAAATCACAATTAAACTACGAATAAACTATCAGCAAGCAAGACCCTACAACTAATTAAACCCATATTCACAAAATCATACATTAAGAATTGGTATTTTAGATAGGCATTAACAAGAGATAGAAATTTATACAAAAATTATCTTGTATACAAACGGGTATGAAGATTTAAGTTTTGTTACATGCCAAGAATGAAGAATCTAAGATACACAAGTCCAAATCCTTCGAGGATGAAATATTTTGAGTCTTTAAGTTCTTCTCAAAAACCCCCCTCAAACTTAGAGCTCAAAAACAGATAAAATTTGATAAAAACTAGAGAAATTCTTATAATGTTATATAATAGTCTGATAATGATCGATACTAAACTAAAACATCAACAAGTATTTATCGTTTTCAAAGATTAGTGCTATAGTAGATCACTCGGCGTAGTTAGTCGGGATCGTCGATCAAATGGCTATTCACCCTTTAGTAAGTTCATTGCATTTTTCCGCTTAGTCAAAGATTCTTCGCATTCTAGATCAATGGGCGATAAGGTAGAACATTGCAGAACATCTCAATTATGCGTAGACTGCTCTTTGTCATCGCAAATTTGATCCTTTCCTAGAGGGCTCACCACAGTGGAACACAAGCTGATCTTCAGATATATTGGCAATTTGCCAAGTTGACTCGATGATTCTCTGGCCTTTATTTCTTTGTTCTTTTCATCCTTTTTGCTATTTTTTGCCAAGTAGTGTCCATGATTTGCATCAAACTAAAAAAACCTGAAACTCAAGGTTATTCATCAGTAATTAAGACAAAATAAGAATTTAAGGACACTTTTTCTCTCAAAATATAGCCCTAAATGATTCCAGTATGTAGACTCATCACTCGTATAAGTGATTCGGCAACTCGCTCACTAGTGTGGTCAGTAATTTTAAAATATAATTTTTGCAATTTTCATTAACATGTTCTAAAAAAAATTTGATGTGTTTTTCAGATATGTCTAGGACAAACTAAGATTAAAGTGGCATGTCGCCCCGCAAATGAGCACGGTGCATTGTAATAAATGATGAGTAGTTGCTTCCCTCAAAAGGGGAAGAAAGCACCTCTAAAAATAGTTAAAGACAGGGCAAAGTTCCTGTAGCTGAGAGACCGGAGCAAAACTCCGACATTAATGTAGATTCTTTTGATTCTCAGACCTCATTCAGTTATGACCAGAGAGCACACCCTAGAAGATATGACACTCTCGGATGGGAACACGGCATACATGACTTCTCAGAGGTCTTGTACAAGCCCTTTGACATCGTTCATTGGATATATGTATGAAAAGTTGTGCGGAATCAAAACTTTTCACATGAAATAGTAATACTTCAAATAATCTCTTTTATAGAAAACATAATGAAAGGTTATGTCTCAAAGTCGCCATGTTAGACGTATGAATATATTGGGACACGACCCATTCTTCAACGTAGAAAATATCAAAGTCTATTACAATACTTTCAATAAGGAAATCTAAACATCATGGTGTCCTTGAATCTAGTGAGGACATACCAACTCTTGCTTGACTGAAATGCTAATCCAAGTTTCACTTCGAGACTCCTCGCAAATTCCACCTACACCATTAGAGATACACAAAATGTAAAGAATAAGTACATTGCATGTACTAAGTGTGATATAATACATAAAATCCTGATAAACAAACATTTGTGTAAAGCACTCTTTTTAAGTAAAACATCCTAAGACAAGTATAAGAGTCACTTACAAGTCCACATAAACACGTATAATCACATTCCATAATATAGCATCAATATCATTTCAAACCATATATCACATGACCCTCCTTCCAAAGGTTATCCTAACATTTACTTAAGTAAGACAAGAAGAGACCGCCCATACACCGCATTCAAGCACACCTAAATAACCCTTAAGACTACCTATGATAAGATTATTCCCTTTTGAACATATACTTACCACCTAAGCTTACTCTAAGATTCACTTGAGTAAAACATGAAGATACCGCTCATACACCCTCTTCAAGTCTACCTAAGCAACCCTTAAAGCTACCGTTGATAGATACCTTTTCGTTAACATACCTTTACTTAAGTCATTATATTCATTTGACCCTTCAAGAGAAATTCATCAATCAAGGACTTTCACATAATGGTCTTGGAGAAGACCTAGGGACTCACATACATCTTGAAAGCCTAGTCGTGCAATGTCTAGATAGTGTCTCATTCCACTACGTAAACTTCATAGTACGTATCCAACACTAGCATGTATCCCACATGATGAGAATAGGCAATAAACGACATAGACCATACTAGCTTGGCACGAAATTCGGAGTCTACCCTACTCTGATGGAAGGTGTTCTACTTTCAAAGGGTAGAACTAGGACACATCTCATGTAGGCACATGGTTAAGGAATATCAAGGTTTTTTATGCAATCTAGTGTCCTTCTAATGTAGAGATACATTGCACTCCAGTCTCCTTATCAAGTAGAAATACAAACCATAATATTTTTCACTCGGTGCAAGCGTTTGTTCTTAGATTAATGTTCATTCACGTAAGGTACCATCTCTTAGTCATTACCTAATCATAATGAACCTACCAAAGATGGGTCCACTTGGGCTGCCACTCATTGGTATATAAGAATAACTCATTCTTATCCTTTTTTTCTTTATAGAAGGTTCCACATATTAGTCATACTTTGGAAGGTATCATTTCTTTGTTCTACCGATCCAAGACTTTCATTCAACATTCATTCATACACATACAAGACAAAGGTGCATAAGCCTACTAAGTCAAGATGTTCATATTCATATATCATTCATGTATCAAGAAAGGGACATAGTCTACCTATGAAGACACACACATCATCCCCATGCCACAAATACAATAGTGTTCAAGTATCATGTAGGAATAATCAAGTTAGCCTATCAAGACACACTAGTAACACAACTTAGAGACATTACCCTAGTCTATCAAAATCACATATATTGAATTAGGAGAGTTCAATCTCACACATACGCATATATCATATAGTCCTTCACATTGATCATAATCAAGTATTAACATGATAATATCACTATTCATAAAGTAATGCCGACAAGTCCATGTTAAATAAATAAGTAATGACGATGAGGCCACATCATCTCAAGTATAACACATAAGCACCGCCACCATAATTGGACAATTCTAATAAAAATCACAATTCAAGCCCTATATTACATATTATAACGAGAAAGTTAGGGTAGCGTACCACCAATCCATTCTCACAACCTCAATCCCTAGCTAAATAATCCAATACAATACCAATAGGCCCTTACCTATGGCAATGATCATCAATTCAACACAAAAATCATAATACTCAATGAAGATAAGTCAATTCAATATAGATTTATCAATCTAAGACGTCCTATACATTAATCCAATACAATTCTTAAATCATTGAATTGCTAAAAGAAAACTACACTAGAATTCATAAGCATTGAGACATGATCACTTCACCCATAAAATAGCCAAAACTAGAAGTTCATGGTTTGCATGGGTTCATAGAGTTTTAGGTTAAAATCATCAAATTAATATCAATTCAATCATAATAAAATGTTTCAAAACCTTTAATGTAAGAACCCATGGCCAGATTACAAAATTGGACAATTCATGTTTTTTGATCATCTTTGAAAATCATTGGAATTGACTCATTGAAGAAATAGGATTCAAGGATAAAAAACCATAACTTAATTTTGATTAAAATCACAAAAAATTGATGGAGAAAAACTTGGAAAATTAGTGTTCTCCCTTGGAGCTTCAAAGCTTCATCAATGGAGGTTTTGAAGAGAAGAATGGAGAGGTTTTTTTTGTTTTGAGTTATGGGCTTTGCATTGATTGGTGAATTTAGTGGTTTAAAGACTCAATAACCGTCTATAATTCATCCCCATATTAGCGAAAAGACCCCTGCACTTATTAGACAATTTGACTAACTCAAATTTGACTTAAAAACGACGCAACCAAATCTTGGAGTTTATTGCATGTCGCGGAGTTATTTTCAAATCTTGTTTCAGGAAAATTTTGAGACACAATGGTTCTTGACAGCCCCATGTTGCAGGGCAAACATTTTTCCCATTTTGGGCCAGCTGCGCGACGCGTAGCCATTGCCAGATTCTAGCTGGCGTGGCAGCTTGCTTGGCCTCTTTTGGGTCCTCCTCGGGGACCCATACGCTGGTTCCCGGGGAGTTGTTCTCAGAAGTTTCGACCCTTTACATGTAAGGATACGCGTAGGAACCATCTATACTAAATTTCACCATCAAACATACGACACACTAGTTTAACTACGAATAGTTTCCGAACATCTTGGACGTGTGACCTCCAAACACTTCCAAAATTTATATACTGACTTTGAACACCATTATTAGACATTTTAAGACTTTAAAACCTCATGTCACAAGTGTTAGGATCTAGTTCAACATAGATCATTTTCTAGGGTGTAACAATACTCCCCCACTTGGGAAGATTCGTCCTCGAATGCCACTTTCTATTCTTTAGGCACTTTCAAGAGATAAGAAACTCAAGACTATCGGAACATAACCATAACACACCATACTCAAATACACATATAGGAGAGAAATCAACTACACATAATGAAAAAACTCAACACAACAAGAAGATAGATACTACATCTATAACTCATCATGCAATAAGACTCACATTATTCGTTTCATATAGGAGGAACTTCCTTCTCCACATATTGTCATGCTCATATACATCAGTTCTATAAGCATTATAAGCATTTTCCATGAAAACACAATTTAGCCAAATTTTAAAATCTTTATAGTGAACTGCCCAAACCTTACAGTGAAACATGCTCAAATTCCCAAAAATGCAACTCATAAACAATTTATGATCGAAACATGATAATATGAGTGACTAAACCATATAAAATCATTTTACAACATAATAATAACTTCATAAAATGCACAATGCAAGGAATCAATGAAATTCAATTTCAACAATACTTTTAAACACAATGCAATATGCAATATGCTACTATGACATTTGATCTCTCAAGCTTGAATAGAATAGAAGAGAAGAGACAACAATCTAAAACCCAACTAATCACCATAATCCCCATCATATAAGGAACCCATAACAACTAAAGAGAGAAACTAGAACTTACCGGCATCATCACCCAATTTTCTCCCTTAGCTTGGAGAGCATAGAAAGGTGTCCTCTTTGGTGCACCACCATCCGGAGCCTTACGAGGAACTTGCTTGGCCTCTCTTCCTCTAACTGAAATAGTAGGACAATCTCACACCTTGTGATCATTCTTACCACAACCAAAGCACCCACTAGTACCGGCTAGACACTTCCCCAAATGATTCTTCCTACAAGTAGCACAAGTAGGCTTGACCACTTGGGAACCACCAACTCTCTCATAGTTAGCCTTAGGAGCATTAGAACCATCTTGAATTGGAGCCCTCTTCTTAAACATAGGTTGAACTTGCTCCTCGGTTCTTCCTCTCTTAGCATCCCTACTTCTCCTCCAATGTTTAGACTCTTCAATGGATTGAGCATACACCATAAGCCTAGATAGGGTCATGTAACCATGGAGCATGGTTGTACGACACTCTTCCTTCACAATATATGAAAAAACAAGTCAAGAACCTACTCATCTCATCCCTAGGGTTAGACACAAAGGATGAAGCATACTCAGACAATAGGATAAACTTTAAGAAATACTCCTTAACACTCATGTTACCTTGTCCAAGGCTTATAAAATCCTCGACCTTGACCTCCATCTTCTCACAGGGAAAGTACCTTTCTAATAATTCTTCCTTAAATTCTTCCCACTCTAAAGGACCGAATTCAACCGGCCTACAATCCTTCCATTGAGTGAACCAAACTTGAGCAACGTCTTAAAATTTGTACGAAGCTAACTCCGCCTTCTCCTTAGATGTCACTCACATAGAATACACTATCTTATACACTTCATCCAAGAAGGCTTGGGGATCCTCTCCCACCTTAGAACCAAGAAAGATAGGAGGATTCATCCTCGCAAAGTTCTCTTAATCTTGAGGCCATATTACTCTCCAAAGCATTCGCCCTTGGCCCAATGTCTCTATTCACTTGTGTAGTCATAGATCGGGCTAGAGTAAGGAGAGCCTCTCTTATCTCACCATTATCTATAATCGGGGGAACCACCGAAACCTCATTGACCTAACATCCAATAAGGACATGATCATGTTGGGGAGGCACTTGAGCATCTTGAGGAACTTGAACTCCTTGTGGAGCTAGTCCACCTTGTGGAGCTTCTTCTTGCACTCCTACTTCTTCCAACATTCTAGCAGCCGTTATTCTTGTAGTCATACTCCTATAGATACAAGATAAATATTAGGAGTCGACACTTTATAAGCTCAACTCTATAGGCATGACACAAGATTGATGAAAATGTGAAACTCTATCATCCTATAGCCTCTTGCTCATAGATGTGTCACGACTGACACTGATAATCAGGACTCTACTAGACATTAGACTTTTGGATTCCTAAGACCACTTTCATAACCTATGCTTTGATACCAAGTTTGTTACGACTCGAGAGCACACCCTAGAACATATGACAGTCTCGGATGGCAACACAATGTACTTGACCTCTTGGAGGTTTTGTACAAGACCTTTGATATCGTTCATTGCATACATATATGAAAGTATTGTGGAATTAAATTTTTTCAAACGAAATAGTAATACTTCAAATTTTCTCTTTTATAGAAAAACATAACGAAAGGCTAAGTCTCAAAGTCTCTATGTTAGGCATACGAATATATTGCGACACATCCCATACTTCAACGTATAGAAAATAGCTAAGTGTGTTACAATACTTTCAATAAGGAAATCTAAACATCATGGTGTCCTCGAATCTAGTGAGGACATACAAACTCTTTCTTGAATGAAATGCTAATCCAAGCTTCACTTCGAGACTTCTCTCAAATGCCACCTACACCTTTAGAAATGGAATTAGTACATTGCATTCACTAAGTATGACATAATGCATAAAATCATGATAGATGGACGTTTGTATAAAACATGCACTTTTTGAGTGAAACTTCACAAGACAAGTGTATAATTCACTTACAAGTCCACATAAACACATATAGTAACATTCCATAAAATGGATCAATATCATTTCAAACCATATACCATATGCCCTCCTATGAAAGGTTATCCTAATATTTACTTAAGTAAGACAAGAAGAGACCGCCCATACACCCTCTTCAACCACACCTAAATAACTCTTAAGAGTAGCTATGATAAGATTATTCCCTTTTCAACAAATACTCACCACCTAAGGTTAATCTAAGATTCACTTGAGTAAAACATTTTGAGACCGCCCATGCACCCTCTTCAAGTCTGCCTAACCAACCCCTAAAGCTACCCCAGATAACTACCTTTTCATTAACATACCTTTACATAAGTCATTACATTTATTTGACCCTGCAAGAGACATTTATCAATCTAGGACATTCACATAATTGTCTAGGAGAAGACCTAGGGACTCACATACTAACATCTTCAAAGCCTAGTCGTGCAATGTCTAGGTAGAGTCCCATTCCACTACGTAAACTTCATAGTACTTATCCAACACTAGCATGTATCCAATATGATGGAGTAGACAATAACTAACATAGACCATACTAGCTAGGCATGGAATCCAGAGTCTACCCTAATCCGATGGAGGGTGTTGTACTTGGAAAGGGTAGAAATACGACACATCCCATGTAGGCACATGGTTAAGGAATATAAAGGTCTTTTATGCATTCTAGTATCCTTATCAAGTAGACATACATTTCACTCTATTATCCTTCTCAAGTAGAGTTACAAACCATAACATATTTACGCGGTGCTAGCCTTTGTTCTCATAGAGTAATGTTTATTCACATAAGGGCATATGAAAAGGTACCATCTCTTAGTCATTACCTAATCATAATGCACCTACCAAAGATGGGTCCACTAGGGATTCTACTCAATGGTATATAAGGATAGCTCATTCTTAACCTTCTTTTCTATATAGAAGGTTCCACATGTAAGTCATCCTTAGGAAGGTATCATTTTTTTGTTCTACCGATCCTAGACTTTCATTCAACATTTATTCATAAATATATAAGAAAAAGGTGCATAGCCCTACTAAGTCAAGATGTTCATATTCATACATCATTCATGTATCAAGTAATGGAGATAGTCTACCTATGAAGACACACACATCATCCCCATATCACATATACAATACTGTTAAAGTATCATGTAGAAATATTCAAGTAAACCTGTCACGAAACACTAGGAACATAACTTAGAGACATCACCCAGGTCTATCAAGATCACATATAGTAAATTAGGAGAGTTCAATCTTACACATACGCATTTATCATATAGTACTTCACACTGATCATAATCACGCATTAACATGATAATATCACTATTAATAAAGTAATGCCGACAAGGTCATGTTCAATACAATTCATCAAGTAATGCTGATGAGGCCACATCATCTCATATATAATACATAAGCACCGCCACCATAAGTGGAACATTCCAATCAAAATCACAATTCAAGCCCTATACTACATATTATAAATAGAAAGTTAGGGTAGCGTACCACCAATGCATTCTGACCACCTCAATCTATAGCTAAATCATCCAATACAATACAATACAAATAGGCCCTTACTCATGGCCATGATCATCAATTAACTACAAAAATCATAATACTCAATGAATCTAAATCAATTCAATATAAATTTATCAATCTAAGATGGCCTATAAATTAATTTAATACAATTCTTAGATCATTGAATAGCCCATAGATAACTACACTAGAATTCATAAGCATTGAGACATGATCACTTCACCCATAAAATAGTCAAAACTAGAAGTGCATGGTTAGCACGGATTCCTAGAGTTTTTAGGTTAAAATCATCAAATTAGCATCAATTAAATCATAATTCAATGTTTTAAAACCTTTAATGCAAGAATCCATGGCCAGATTACAAAATTGGACAATTCATGTTTTTTATCATCTTTGAAAATCATTAGAATTGAGTGCTTGAAGAAAGAGGATGAAGCAAACCGAACACTTAAATTACAAGCTAAAAGGGGAATTTGATTGAATTAATTGAAAGTGAGATTACAACTTCAAGGAAATATAGAAGTCTGAAAGGAAAGGGGATGAGAAAGAAATTACTGAAAGATAATTAAGAGGAGACCGAGAAGATACTGCAACATTGCACAGTACTCATACCACTACATATTCTAGACGTTACATAATATAAAGATAATAAATTCCCCTATAAACCTATCCGTTACCTCCATCTGTGCTTCACCCAGGCAGCCAAATATAATCTCCCAAAAGTTTATTGAGCTTCTTCAGTCTTTTGCTTCTACGCCGCTGCTCTAGATGCCCAAACACTTTGACTTGAACTTACGACCAAATTACATCTTCGTGCATAGCTTGGTCCAATGTTGGGTTCATAAATTACTCGCTCCTGAAAATAGAACCTTGTTCTCAATGCCCAAACACTTTCCCCTTGCAACTTTTGAGTAAGGAAATGTCGAAGACAGGATGAATTTTAGCCGCCCCCGGTAACTGTAGCTTGTAGGCAACCATTCCTTTTCGCTTGAGCATCTTGTAAGGTCCAATATATTTCCTACTGAATTTCTGTTGGGATGTTCTCATCAAAGAATGTTGTCTATACGAACTTTTGTTTAACAAACACCCATTTACCTTCATCAAGTTGATCTCCAGTGTGTCCCTTATCAGCACTAGTTTTCATGCGAGTTTGAGATTTGGATAAAGTAAACTTCAAGAGATTCAGGACATCATTAAGACGTAACTTGTACTGCACAATAATATTATTAGATGAGCTTTTAAGAACATATGGAGCGATGTTGGGGGGCTTGCGGCCATACAAGGCTTGGAAGGGTGTCCTTCCTGCTGATGTTTGAAAAGTTGTGTTGTATAAAAATTCGGCCCATAGTAGCATGTGAACCCATTCATGAGGGTTTTCAGCTACAAAACAATGCAAATATTGTTCAACACATTTATTCAAGGCTTCTGATTGTCCATCATTTTGAGGGTGATAGGCAGTACTCATCGCTAGGATAGTTCCCTGTAACCTATGAATTTCTTACCAAAAGCCATGTAAAAAGCGAGGGTCACGATCTGTGACAATTGTTCGTGGAGGTCCATGTAACTTAATGATATGAACAACGAAAGCTTCAGGCATAGATTGAACTCTTAATGTGGGTGGAGGAGGAATAAAATGACTGTATTTAGAAAGTCGATCAACTACAGTCATGATAGTAAATTTTCCTTTTGAGCTTGGCAAACATATAAGATAATCCATATCTATCTCCTCGAAAACCATTTCTGGAATAAGACGTGGTTGTAAAAGACCTGCAGGCAACCTGTTCACATCCTTGGAACGTTGGCAAATTTGGCAAGAAGCGAGTGTAAATCCTGATAGCACAACGCATTGCTGACCAATAAAAATTAGAAGACAATCGATGGAAGGTGCGAGCTACTCCAGCATTCCCACCAATCTTAGAATCATGAAACTCTTTGAGCAACACTTGTTTTAGAGAAGAATCGCGAGGTATGACCAAACAATTTTTATTAAAAAAAGTAGCCCTTTGCTATTTGAGTCATCAGCATACGCGTTCATTCATCATAACTTGTTGAATAGCTAACAATTCAGGATGAACTTAATTAGATTGAAGTAATTCCAAGAGCCATTCAAAATTGCACTCATAAACAACATATAAGACACCTGCATCAGGGGGTCTCGATAATGCAGATGCAGCCTTGTTCTCTTTCTTGGACGAAAGTTAATTGAGAAATCATAACCTACAAAATTTCCCAACCATTTCTACTGCTACGGGGTCGTAATGATCTAATTTCTTAGATTCTTGAGAGATTGCTGATCAATGAAGATGTTATTCATTGTCTAAGCAAATATTGCCTCCAGTTTGCCACTGCTTGTGTGATGGCATAAATCTCCTGATGGTATGTGGAAGCCCTTTGCCTTCGGGGACATAATTTTTGTCTATAAAAAGATATAGGTGTCCTTTTTGTGATAGTATCGTCCAAATTCCCACGCCCGAAGAATCAGTTTCCAAGTGAAAGTCATCATTGAAATTGGGTAGTGCCAGGAAAAAGATGGTCCTAAGCCTAGATTTCAAGTCAAAGTTTTTTTGAGCTTGAGGTTTCCACACAAAATCTCTTTTTGAAGTAAATAGTCAATGGGCTGGCAATAATACCAAACTGGAGAATAAAACACCCGTAATATTCCTTAAGTCCCGAAAAGCTACGAACATCCTTAATACATTTCGGAGTGTCCCACTTCTGATAGTCAGAATTTTTGAGGGATCGACAGAAAGTTCAGCTGGGCTAATAACATTGCCAAAGTAGTCAACCTTGGTATGCCCAAAATGACACTTATTGCGCTTATCCACTAACTCATGTTTCTGGAGCAATTTGAGCACCAAATCGTAATTTTCCAAGTGTAAAGACCAAGAGGAACTGTAGATTAAAATCTCGTCAAAGAATACAAGAACAAATTTGTGAAGATAAGTCCTAAATTTGTCATTCATGGTTGCTTGAAATGTCGACGGAGCATCAAAAAATCCAAATAACTCATCGATTTTGGGAATTAGAAAAACTAAGCCCCGTTTAGTTCATCAAATAACTCATCGATTTTGGGAATTAGAAACCTGTCACGTACAGTAATAGCATTAAGGGCTCGGTAATCCACATAAAAACGCTATGATCCATCCTTCTTCGAACCTATAAGACTGGTGACGAAAAAGGGCTCATACTTGGCTGAATTATTTCGTCATTCAGCGTATCACTTACAAATTGCTCCATAATTTTCTTTTAAAAAGATGGGTAGCGATAGGGCTTAAAATTGGCAGGCCCTCATCAGGAGTGATGTGAATGGCATGATTTGATAGCCGAATTGGGGAAAGCGATGGGGCTTGTTAAAAAACCTCTGTATAAGTGTCGAACGTTGCCCAAGTCATAAGGAATACTCTCGCTATCCATAGGATCATCTTGCACCAGAACCAAGCAAAAACAAGTACCAACAACATTTGTGGAGTAGTACTGACGTAAACTGTGCAATTGAGTAGGCTGCAAGTCCACTGGTGGTTCACCCAACCATTTCACTTTCTTTTACTCAAAAGTGAACTCCATTTGATGTGTGGAGAGGTCTGTTAGGACATCTCCCAAAGTGGCCAACCAGGCTCCTCCGAGAACAATATCAGCACCATGTAAGACCAAAAGATACAAGTCCATTAACAAATCTGTTCTTTGCACAGTAAACAAAACATTTTTTATGATACCCTCACATCGTAATCGCTGGCCATTACCCACAACCACAGAGAAATTAGTGGTCAGTTCAAATTTAAGATTCAAAAACTTGGCTGCCCGAGTTTGAATGAAATTATGTGTACTATAACCATCTACAAACATAGCTACTGGTGATCCATATACGTGCCCCTTGAAAAGAAGTATAATGGGGGAGTAACCACCGAATAAGGCATGGTAAGAAATAGTTGACTTAGTTTGCAACTCCAAGCCTTGGAGTTCCTCGGCCAGTAACTCATCTGATAAGATTTGCTCCGATGTATAAGTGAAGAGTGCATATATATCTTTGAGTAGAAGTATTTGGGGCAATGATTTACCCCTGTGATTGGCTATATATTTCTCATCGCAGTAACAACACAACCCTTTCTCACGACGTTGTTACATTTGAATTGGTGATAGTCATTTTATTGGAACACAACTCATGAATGCGGTATGGAGTGACGGTGCCATGGATCTGGACTGGGGAGTTGGCAGTAAGTGTTGAGACCTAGCAAATGTGGGTTGTATGGCCCTTTATCAATATTCAGGCGTTGGTCGTGGGTTTGAGCCAATGAAATGGCATCATAAATGTTTTGGGCTTATGAACTAAAACACCAGTATTAATATCCAAGAGGAGAACAAATAAAAATAATTTCATCATTAAAGGTTCTGAGATATCTTCCGTCCAATTAGCCATGCTCTCGAACCGGGACAGACAGTCAGCCATGGTCGTTGTTTGTCAGAGCATGGCCATCTGACCTTCTGGGTCTTCTAGTTCTTTATTACAAAATTGATGAATGAGTTTAGCAGCAAAGTGAGACCAATCAATCAATTGTTTGATTCTAAAAGTCCAACAGTACCATTCTAGTGCCATGACCATCTAAGTAAAAAGAGGCTTGTGATAACTGATGCTCAGGGAGAATACAATAAAAATCAAATTACCGTTCCACTTGAAAAATCTAAGCGTCTGGATAGTTACCTGAGAATCGGCTCAACTCAACTGAAGCAGGCTTGTGATGAAGGCTAACTGGGTTACCCCCATTGGATTTAGATGACAGAATAACCTCAGCTGGGTGAGAATGAGAAGTCTCAGTCATCGGACCCCTCAGTTGTGACCCAATCGCCGCCGTTCTGCGATAAAACCTTTTGCATTATCGTATTTTGGCCATCAAAGGCAGAACAAAGTTCTGACATCTCTCGAGCTATGCCAGTTTGAGTCTTCTCAAGTTGTTTTAGTCTCGTATCCGCCGTCTTTTGACAACGACAAAAGCACCAATGAAGCATAACAAACACGTGAATTACAAGCTAAAAGGGGAATTTGATTGAATTAATTGAAGGTGAGATAACAACTTGAAGGAAATATAAAAGTCTGAAACGAAAGGGGATGAGAAAGAAATTACTCAAAGAAAATTGAGAGGAGACAGAGAAGATACTGCAACATTGCACAATACTCATACCACTACACATTCTAGACGGTGCAGAATATAAAGATAATATTCCCCTATAAACCTATCCGTTACCGCCATATGTGCTTCACCCAGGCTGCCAGTTATAATCTCCTAAAAGATTATTGGTCTTCTACAGTCTTTTGCTCCTACGTAGCTGCTGAACATGCCCAAACTCTTCGACTTGACTTCCAGCTCAATTACTTGTTTGTGCATAGCTTTGTTTATTGTTGGGTTCATAACAGAGGATTTAATGATAAAAAACTATACCTTAATTGTGATGAAAAAACACAAAATTGATGGAGAAAAACATGGAAAATCAGTCTTCATCCTTGGAGATTCAAAGCTTCATTAATGGAGGTTTTGTAGAGAAAAATGGAGAGGTTTTTTTTTTTTTGAGTTGAGGTTTAGCTTTGATTAGTGTGTTTAGGGGCTTAAAAAGACTCAATAAACGTCAATAATTCATCCCTAAATTACTTAAAAGACCCATGCACTTATTAGACAATTTAACCAACTCAAATTTGACTTAAAAACGATGCGACCAAATCTAGAAGTTTACTGTGCGTCACGAAGTCATTTTCAAATCTTGTTTCTGGAAACTTTCGAGATAGAATTGTTCTTGACATCTATGTGTCGCAAGGAAAATATTTTTCCCATTTTAAGGCCAGCTGCACGATACGCAACCACTGGCAGATTCTGGCTGGCGCAGCAGCTTGCTTGGTCAACTTTGGGTCCTTCTCGGGGACCCTTAGGCTGGTTCTGCAGGCATCTTTCTCGAACTTTTACACCCTTTACATATTAGGATATGCATAGTAATCATTGATACTCAATTTCACCTTCAAACAATTCCCCAAAACTCCACTAGAAAACACTAGGATACACTAGTTTAACTACGACTAGTTTCTGAACGTCTTGGACGTTGTTGGCCGCTTGACCTCCAAACACTTCCAAAATTTATATTCTGACTTAAAAAACACAATTACTAACCATTTAAATAATTTAAAGCCTTACTGCACAAGTGTTAGTGTCTATTTCAACCTTGCTCATTTTCGAGGGTGTAACACATTCTCTGAGCGTGAGGATAAGCAACTAATTCAGACCTGGCGAGCGGAGATTCCTGCAAGAGCTCATCCAAATCCATCTAGGATTCTGGAGTCAACTTTATTTTCACTTATTCAATTTCAATTTCAGTACATACTGTGGTTCAAGTACCACTAGTCCAGCGTCCTCCTTCATGGTTACTCAATTAGTTAAGGGTCGAGAAACTGAGGACCATTCTTGAAGAGAAACAATTGTCCTCGGATTCTCATTTGTGAGAGAAGCTCCAATTCCAAATTTTACCAGGCCCCACGTCCCTTAAATTACCACTTGGGCTAGACAGTTTTACACAACTTATGGTGTTTTAGTACCCATGGGAAGAAGAAGGTCAGTGCCTTCAGAACGATAGAGTGTGTGGTTGTTCGAGGAAAGTGGGGTACATTATCAATCATATTAATGTGGACCATCTGAAGTACAAAGATTTCACTTCATTATTTTGGTCAGTTAAGATCCCGGAGGATCTGAATGCTGAGATTCTAGCCTGTGTTGAGCAACCTCTGGCTGCCACTGAAGATAATGTTGCGTAGGATGTTACTGTCGTTGAGTCTGAGTCTGAGACCGATGGGGATAATCTTGAGCAGCAAGATGCTATTGTATATGATGATCTGACATACCTAGAGGGTTCCATGATTAGAACTGCCTGACAGACCTTCATGAGGGATATTTCTATGGAAGGCTCTAGTGGAGCTAGTGTGATCCCGAGGAATTTATGCCCCGACAAATGGAGAGACTATGTAGACATGATCATTCTTTACCTCCCTCTCTCTTGTTTTTATTGTTTGATGTTATTTTAGTTTCATTTGAGGACAACTACAATTCTTTTGTGGGTGGGGTGAGGTATTTTCATGCCTACCTCTTGTGATTCTATTTTATTTGTGAATATTAGGCTTCTTGAGCTATATATGTATTTTGATTATAATCTTGTGGATGGTTGAGCTTGTGGCTCATTTTTTTTGTTTAAATGGAAATGGTTTTGACCTATTTTAAAATTTTTGTGCCCCTTATTGTTTGTGATTGTGGTTGTTCTTGTAAAAATTTGAGTATCTATTATGGTTAATACTGACGACTTGAATAGTGCTCTAAACTGAACTACATGAATGTGCGGCTATGCTGAGGCCAATGAAGTTGTATAGACTATATGTGAACTTTTAGCATCTAGTTGTGACTAGACGGTTATCGAATGAGCCTCTTGTGATGAATTGCACACTAGCTTGTTAATATGGAGTCTTGTTTGATATTGGCGCCAATGCCTTCTGTGTTGAGCTTACTTTGAACCATTGTATAATGACACCTTGAATTTTCCCCATTGGTTTCGTTTACTAAGTGATGCAAGCACTTGAAACGATCTTAGGCAACGATTGTTTATAGTGAAACCATTTGATAGTATACCTTTTCTGTGGCCAACTTTGTGAGATGTGGGAACCATGATTCGACCCTATTGAGCCTTACCCTTTTCTTGGAAGAAACTTGAACAACTGTGATCCCTCTTTTTCCATTTACCATAACTTTCATGAAGTGTGGTGTGTGTTAATAGCCAACTTAGGCCAAAAGCTATGTTGGGGCTTGTTTAAAAGAGAAAGAAAATCAAGAAGTGTGAGAAGTAACTTTTTGAGTAATGATTTTGAAAAAGATAGAATCCCTCCAAATAAAAAAAGAGAAAATAAAATAGAAAAAATAAATAAGAAGAATAAAAATTTTGTGAAATAAAGTGATGAAAATTGCAAATGAAATTGAGTTTCCCATAATCCGTATAAATTTGAACAATGGGGTGTATTATGCGCATGTTTGAATTATTAAAGAGAAGATATAGGGTAATGTTCAAAAAGGAAGAGGAAGATGTTCAAGCAACATTTCATGAAGGTAGAATCCACATAGGCTAAATGACCATACCTTGACACTCAACCCCATTACAATCCATGAAGAGACATTAGTGATCTCGACTAAGCAAAAACAAATGTTGGTTGAAAAATAAGGACAAACCTATAGGTGAACTCATACGTTTGTTTATCTTTGTGAGTTTGAGAGTTTTATGTGATTCCAGATTTTTAATTTGTGGAGAAATAGTGTGTGATTTTATGGAATCATCTTTGTTTTTAGGGCATTGAGTACCTTTGTTGAGCTTGAACTTGCATTTGGAGCAATTATTGTGCACTTGAGCAACTTTGGTAATGCTGAGTCACAATTTGAATATTTGAGTGCACAATTGATCATTGCATGAGTACATTGAACTTTGTTGTGTGCGTTGATGTTGATTCTTATGCAACAATGTCTAAGACATCCTTTTTTAAATATTGATCTTGAGTTTTATTTGAGGTCAAGGAAAAGCTTATGTTGGGGGTGTTGATGAGTCGGAGAATTTGACTCATTTAAGGCTTTGTTTTGATAGATTTAATGTCCTCTAATTCCTAATTTATGTTATAAATTGACGTTAACGCCTTGATTTTAAGGTATATGGGTTGATGAGCAAAGAAAGAACACTAACTGGCAAAAAAGAATCAAATGAAGAAGGGAAAGTTTGAAGATCGCCAAGAGCACTTAGTGTGTGATTGAATTGCTAATCTCAATGCCTATATTCTTGTATGCCACATCTTGATGAAATAAACCAAGTCAAAAATGAAATGAAGCAGTCGGCGAATCGCCGAGCAGTTTCGTGATGTAAATAGAGATCACCCAAATGTACATGATGCAAAGATACTATGTTCTAAAGCAGGAAAAAAATATAAGAGAGCATTGGGCGGTTCGGTGAGTTGTTCAGCAAACCTGAGTTACCTCGCCTAATGGCACTTCGTGGCTTACTTTGGCAATTATAAATTAGATTTTAATATCTAATTTAGGATAGATCTTTGTAATCAAAATTTTGCAACTGTGTTTAAAATTTTCTTGCATCGAAGCATTCAAAAGTTTGAATTCCTCTTAGCCAGTTGATGGCTAATCAATTTGGTAATGTTTTTAAATTATTTTTGTGATGTTCGGATAAAACCCAAATTCTTGGGGTTCGATCACGTTAATATGGGTTGAATTAGTTGTTGGGTATTGTTAATTACTAGTTTAAATGCTATATTAAAATGTGTTTAGTCATTAATTGTGGTTTAATTTATGAATTGTAGTTGCAAATGCAGGTCTATTTAGTGTTCTTGGCTTACTCGAGAGAGAGGTTTTAGAATTATAATTATTGATAAATGATTTGTATGTATTGGGTTGATTTGGGTTCAGCATGAGAGAGTGAATCTTATACCAGTTATATCTATCTTGCTCGAGACAAAGGTTGCATTAAGGTTATCGGTTGTTCTTAATTTCTATGTTTGTTGATATTGGAGAAAAATAAACTGAAGCAAAATAGTTGTTTGAGTAAAAGCTATTTTAACTATAGTTTTTTCTATCCACTGATATTTAGTCGTTTAGTAGTTGCAATTACCCATAAATTGAAATTCACCTATAATTGATGACATCCCGAGAATTCCTCTGCTTATTGTAATGTAATTGCTATTTCAATTCTTTGTAGTTGATAATTGCAAATCAAAACCTCCATCGGACATTTGATGTCATCCCTCTGATTTGTGAATATTCTTTTTTTGATAATTTTTATTCCTATAGCTAATTAGATCACATTTGTACTTCCTAATTAAATTTGAACGTGTTCCACTTCCTGTGGGATTAGACCCCAACTCATTTGTTGGGTTTTATACTTCTTAACGATCGTTTGCACCTAGAATTGAATGAGGTGTTCTTGAAACGTTAAATACACTGACTTCTAGGGCAAAGGAATGTGAGTGGAGTGATCAACATGCCACTAATTTGGCAGCCTTGAAGGCTAACATTGTTGTTTTACGACATGATATGGATGAACTAAAGTCCATTGGCCTCTCAATTCTATGGGGCATATAGAGATTCCAGATGCCCAGGTAAGATATGCAGATTTCTTTGAAGATCATTGTGGCTACTATAACCACAGATATTTTTGTAGCTAATGATGGTGATCAGTTGGATACGCCAAATACTACTCATGAGGCTGAGTTAGAGATTTGTGAGGAGGCAGTGTATGAGGATATGGAGGAACTTGAGAGTGAGATTTTCTGGATGGTTACTTAGACATCCTTGTGCGGCACATCAATGATTGGATCGAGTAGATCTCGTCTAGTAGAGGAGGTCATTACACACCCATATGGTGTACGAGACGATTCAAGCATTGATGTACTGACTGAGGACACACCATGTAACGACCCAAAGTACACCCTAGAAGTTAGAGAACTTTCGAGTATCCACACGGCGTACTCGACCTCACGGAAGTCTTATACATGCCTCTTTGCTATTATTCATCACATAGGTATGAAAAGTAGTGCAAAATTAAAACTTTTTAACAACATACTACAGGAAACTCTTTCATAAAAGAGAAGGAACAAGTCTCATCATCACAAGCAAACTTAGACACATCTTAACATCATAGAGTCACGACCCTTTACATTGAAAGAAAATATATTAAGTGGTTACAAGTATTAATAAAAGTTGAACTAATAGAAACATAGACTATGTCCTCGAACATATGAGGACATACCACTCTTGAGAGAACACAATTTTCCAAGCTTTGCCTTCTAAGAAACCTTCACTTGCCTTCCAGCTATACTTTGGAAATATATAAGAGTATGGAGTTGGTAAAAACATTGTACTAAGTAAGGCATTATGCAAAAATATGATGAAACAGGACATTTTAGTTGAAATATAAGTTTCATTCTATTTTTGTAAAACCTTCATGAATCGAATGTATAAAACATCATAAAAGTCATCATTTATCATATCATAAAAAATTTCTATAATCCTCAACATAAAGTCACATTCACCAAGTAATCCATTTATCAATTAGACTTTCCTATCCAAAGTTATCCTTAGACTCACCTAGGTAAGACATGAAGAGACCGCTCATACAACCTCTTCAATACACACCTAAGTGATCCTTACGACTACTAAGGACAAGCATGTTTCACTTATACTCAACAAGCCAACATTCATTATAGAGACACTAGATGAACCATACATGCATTTAAGAACTTCACATAAAGACCATCCCCTAAGAAAACCCCCAATTTACTTTAGTGCAATGTGAAAGTAGCATCCCATATTACTATTTCCACTAAGTACTCCTTAGGAACCACCCTAGACTAGGCACATCACATTCATAACTTCATTTACATAACTTTCATCAACATTAGGCATAAACCATCATACTTCATGAACATTAGCCATATAATCAACATTCTTCATAAAAATTAGACATAATGTGAACTTTCTTCATTCACATTCTATAGTAAGCCATTCATTCTTTTCGTATAAGGACACACCAAGACTCCCTCCAAATGTCTACTTGTTCAATGGATAGATGATATCCCATACCACCACCTGCCGTAAGTAGTACAACCTTAGGAAGACCTACTTCATTATATTCATTTGTGGGGGATAGCTTTAATCGACATAGACCATAAGAGCTAGACATGGAATCTCGATACTAACCCCTACCGAATGAGGGATCCTTACTTGCCTAAGGTAGGATCATACTTTGAGACTTTACATGGATCTCCAATAGCTACACCTATGCGGGCACATAATTATAGGATAATGAGATTGATTCTACATAACTCATTCTCAACTAACGAAGAGCACTCATCTCAAGAGGTACATTAGATACAACATATCTACTCACGAAGAGTATATACCCTTAATTCAAATCCTCTTTGTTCTAAAAATACTCCCCTACAATGTCTTAAACATTCATTACTATAGGTTACGGGATATCTATTTAGTACAACGTCTCAACTAAAAAGTGTACGCATCCCTAGAGGTTACATTGGAATACTACATCTCATCTCATTAAGAGTATCCAACCTACATCCTATCTTTGGAATGCTCTTGGGAATAGTGAGGTTGCTACTAGACACTTCATCTCAACTAACGAAGAGTGTTCACCCCAAAATCCCCCTTTTCATCCATAAGAGTTCTTAGGAATATAAAGGATGGTACAACACACTATATCTCTACGCACGATTAATGCACACCACAAAATCCCACATTCATTCATTAGAGTTCTATTGAACAAACTTTCAATAGACTCTCATACATATATTGACTTCATTAGAGACCTATTGAGAAAACCTTCCAATAGACTCTCATACATTCATTGACATTAACTTCATTCATTCATTCTAGGTGTATGTGTGAATACATGTGAGAACACCTTTCACATAACTCCTATCATTCATAACATTGATTTCTAATCATGTTCACCTTACATTCATCATAATCACACACTATCAGGCTTTACATATACATATACTTCATTTGGACATAGTGTCTTCAAGACACACCCTATAAATTTCATAAGACATCACATGCATAATCAATATAACTTCACTTCACATTCAATGCCTTCAAGTCCATAATCACAATACAGATATAACTTCATATACATCAAGTAAACACCACCACCATAAGTGGACATACCACTAAAGATCAATTCAACAAGAATTAGGTAATATAGACCAACTTACTCTTCATCCAAGCTTTCACCATCTTTCCTCAATTATCTAATATTTTGTTACAAGGTATAAATGACAGTCGATAATCTCATTATAATATACTATAAACTCAAATCTAAGATTGTCTAATCATATACATCAAACCTATACTTAAATCAATATATGAGAATTTGCATGCACATGAGTTCTTTGAGTTTTGGACCTTAAAATCATCAACTAACATTTAGAATATGATAATACATCCATTAAAAAATTTTGATGCAAGAATCCATGCTTAGAATTCGAAATAGAAGAGTTTAGGATTTTGAAACCTTTTTTAAATGCCTTTGGATTGGCTACTTGAATGAGAGAAGGATAAAGGATGAACTAAAATAACTTATATGAAGAAAACCTATGAGATATGATGGAGAAATCACCCTAAACCTTCAATCCTAGATCTACCTTAAGTTCAAGCTTCAATGGAGTCTTGAAAGAGTTTTTTTGAGAGATTGGTTTTGATTTTGAATAGAGAAGTCTTATTTTAGGTATTAGTGTTTAAAAACTCTTAAAATACCTAAAAAACATGACCTAGATTCTGAATCCGAATCGCAACCCGCGTCGTTGACCTCTCAGAGGTCGCAGACCAGCCTCTTCATGCATTCATCACATTCATATGGTTAATTTTTTATATTCTTATTAAATTTGAATAAGTCTTTATATCCAATTTTTATTGGTTATGCCCATTAATTGGTTATTAATCCTCTTTATATACCTTGAGGCATCTATTCATACTTCAATATTTGCACAAGCCTTAGTTTATTTTTTAGTCTTTTCCTTCTTCTTGCTGTGTAGTTCAATGATTCCTTTGATCCTATGTTTTACTTACAAGTGCAATGATTCATTGTAGTCAAATACGCACAACGAATCAAGTAAGTAATCCAAGGACTAAGGAATGATTTCCCTACATTATAATGAGTCATTCTTTAAACTATGCATTCATTAACATTTCATAACCCAGTTTTATGGGCTATGCCATCTGTTTCATTACTTTCATGTTAGGAAAGTTATAAGTTAATTAATTACCATGATTCCTACTTTCCATCTTGGCATCATATAAGAAGTCATTGTAAGACAATATTATTTGGCTTTGCCGATTATTTGCTGAAACTTCATGAGTATTGATATTGGCAATTGACATTCTCAAGCTCTTCTTCATAGCTCACTTTGAAAATCTATTCCATTAACATTCTTTATTACTCTCATAGAGACATCTTTAGAAGTAAGATCATGCGAGCTAACATGAAGTCCAGTTTCTTTCCCACATCGAAAAGAGGTGATTAACCGATTAAAATGAATCTAGATCATGTGAGCTATTTATAATATCCAGTTTCTGCCCCACATCGAAAAGGGGTGATTCCTGGCTAAGGCGAATACATCTCAAGTATTCACTCCACACCGAAAAAGACTGGCTCATGGCTATAGTGAACCAAGAACATGTCATGAGCATTAATCTACATATATCATGTGAGCTAAACATGAAATCCAGTGTCTTCCCCACACCGAAAATAGGTGATTCACAAATTAAAATGAATCTAGATCATGTGAGCTACTCATGAAATCCAGTGTCTGCCCCACACCAAAAAGGGGTGATTCCCGGCTAAGGCGAATCCATCTCAAGTGTTCACTCCACACCGAAAAGAAGTGCTCACGGATATAGTGAACCCAAAACATGTCGTGAGTATTAACTGACATAGATAACGTGATCCTAACATGAAATCCGGTATCTTCACCACACCGAAAAGTGGTGGAATCACTGGCCAAAGTGAAAATTAAACATACCTAGCTCTCTTAGGTAGAAACCATTGGTTAGTTCCTATGTTGGCTAGACATAGTTTGAACACTAGGAACTTAATGAGACTACTTATCCACTTCGGTGGTAGCCTCGTCTCATGAGACTTAAATGTGCAGCACATGCTCATAACTAGTCTATGGGTGCTATGCTCACTTTCATTATCTTTTTTATCTATTAGGGTTGACTCAAGTATTATGGAAGCTTGCTTCTAGATTGAGACACTACACCATTTTAGGTCTACGGCAACACTAAATCATGACAACGCTTATAAAGTGTTGCCTAAAATACTTTTGGGAACACTTTTAAAGTGTAGCCAATGATTTTGACTTTTAGCTACATTAATTTTAGCAACACTTCTAAAATGTACTCTTTAATGGGATAAACTACACTTTATAAGTGTTGTTATAGTTGGCAACAACTATTTACATGAATGGCCACACTTTTAAAGCGTGTTATTTTTATAATTTAAAATACAACACATTAAAAATGTGGCCTTAGTTTTTTCACCAAAAAATTATATTCCCTCCAACATTTTAACATTAAAATTTCATCTCCTTCCCATTTTTATTTGGCCAAAAAAATAAAACATTAAAGAAAAATTAAAAAGAATAAAACATTAATGAAATAAAAAAAGGCCACATTTCCTAAAACATCAGCTGAAGCTTCCATTTTCAGCTGAAGAACCCGTCATCTCCGGTGGCTTCATCTTCATCATCAGTGGTCGTTCGGAGATCTCGATCTACTCGTAGTAAAGTTTTTCAGTCCGCGTGTCTCGGATCTCGCAATTCTGAAAATGAAGCAGCACAGGTTTGCTTTGTATGTTTTTTGTTGCATTCTTCAGCTTTGATCATGCTACATTGTGCTTTTTTGGTGACCTACAGTAGGTTAGTGATATGGAAAAATGTTTTTAGGCGCATTATGAAGGCAATTTCGTACTAACTGGTTTTTCCGTGTATGTTTGTTTTTTAGTGGTTTGGTTTAGTGCTAATGGACAATAGATTGGTGATTTACTAGTTCTACATCTATAGGCATGTGTAGACGTTGTTCATTGTGCTTTCTTTGTAGTACTTTTGGCTCTACAATTGTTAGTGATTTGGAAAAATTGTAAATAAACTACTAAAATTTTTTTCATATGTGATAACGTTTTTGATTCATAAACTTGTACTTCAGCTAATTCACTCGTTTTGGCCATAAGTATAGATAGTAACTCTATTTGCTGGAAATCTGTCAAAACGCGGCTGGGTCGACGAACCTCGCGACGGGACGTCGTGGTCACGACGAACCGTCGTGGACCTCGCGACGGGCCGTCGTAGTCATCTGTCGTGGTCATGACGGGCCGTCGTGGTCATGACGGGCCGTCGTGGTCATGACGGGCCGTCGTGGTCATGACGGGCCGTCGTGGTCATGACGGGCCGTCGTGGTCATGACGGGCCGTCGTGGTCATGACGGGCCGTCGTGGTCATGACGGGCCGTCGTGGTCATGACGGGCCGTCGTGGTCATGACGGGCCGTCGTGGTCATGACGGGCCGTCGTGGTCATGACGGGCCGTCGTGGTCATGACGGGCCGTCGTGGTCATGACGGGCCGTCGTGGTCATGACGGGCCGTCGTGGTCATGACGGGCCGTCGTGGTCATGACGGGCCGTCGTGGTCATGACGGGCCGTCGTGGTCATGACGGGCCGTCGTGGTCATGACGGGCCGTCGTGGTCATGACGGGCCGTCGTGGTCATGACGGGCCGTCGTGGTCATGACGGGCCGTCGTGGTCATGACGGGCCGTCGTGGTCATGACGGGCCGTCGTGGTCATGACGGGCCGTCGTGGTCATGACGGGCCGTCGTGGTCATGACGGGCCGTCGTGGTCATGACGGGCCGTCGTGGTCATGACGGGCCGTCGTGGTCATGACGGGCCGTCGTGGTCATGACGGGCCGTCGTGGTCATGACGGGCCGTCGTGGTCATGACGGGCCGTCGTGGTCATGACGGGCCGTCGTGGTCATGACGGGCCGTCGTGGTCATGACGGGCCGTCGTGGTCATGACGGGCCGTCGTGGTCATGACGGGCCGTCGTGGTCATGACGGGCCGTCGTGGTCATGACGGGCCGTCGTGGTCATGACGGGCCGTCGTGGTCATGACGGGCCGTCGTGGTCATGACGGGCCGTCGTGGTCATGACGGGCCGTCGTGGTCATGACGGGCCGTCGTGGTCATGACGGGCCGTCGTGGTCATGACGGGCCGTCGTGGTCATGACGGGCCGTCGTGGTCATGACGGGCCGTCGTGGTCATGACGGGCCGTCGTGGTCATGACGGGCCGTCGTGGTCATGACGGGCCGTCGTGGTCATGACGGGCCGTCGTGGTCATGACGGGCCGTCGTGGTCATGACGGGCCGTCGTGGTCATGACGGGCCGTCGTGGTCATGACGGGCCGTCGTGGTCATGACGGGCCGTCGTGGTCATGACGGGCCGTCGTGGTCATGACGGGCCGTCGTGGTCATGACGGGCCGTCGTGGTCATGACGGGCCGTCGTGGTCATGACGGGCCGTCGTGGTCATGACGGGCCGTCGTGGTCATGACGGGCCGTCGTGGTCATGACGGGCCGTCGTGGTCATGACGGGCCGTCGTGGTCATGACGGGCCGTCGTGGTCATGACGGGCCGTCGTGGTCATGACGGGCCGTCGTGGTCATGACGGGCCGTCGTGGTCATGACGGGCCGTCGTGGTCATGACGGGCCGTCGTGGTCATGACGGGCCGTCGTGGTCATGACGGGCCGTCGTGGTCATGACGGGCCGTCGTGGTCATGACGGGCCGTCGTGGTCATGACGGGCCGTCGTGGTCATGACGGGCCGTCGTGGTCATGACGGGCCGTCGTGGTCATGACGGGCCGTCGTGGTCATGACGGGCCGTCGTGGTCATGACGGGCCGTCGTGGTCATGACGGGCCGTCGTGGTCATGACGGGCCGTCGTGGTCATGACGGGCCGTCGTGGTCATGACGGGCCGTCGTGGTCATGACGGGCCGTCGTGGTCATGACGGGCCGTCGTGGTCATGACGGGCCGTCGTGGTCATGACGGGCCGTCGTGGTCATGACGGGCCGTCGTGGTCATGACGGGCCGTCGTGGTCATGACGGGCCGTCGTGGTCATGACGGGCCGTCGTGGTCATGACGGGCCGTCGTGGTCATGACGGGCCGTCGTGGTCATGACGGGCCGTCGTGGTCATGACGGGCCGTCGTGGTCATGACGGGCCGTCGTGGTCATGACGGGCCGTCGTGGTCATGACGGGCCGTCGTGGTCATGACGGGCCGTCGTGGTCATGACGGGCCGTCGTGGTCATGACGGGCCGTCGTGGTCATGACGGGCCGTCGTGGTCATGACGGGCCGTCGTGGTCATGACGGGCCGTCGTGGTCATGACGGGCCGTCGTGGTCATGACGGGCCGTCGTGGTCATGACGGGCCGTCGTGGTCATGACGGGCCGTCGTGGTCATGACGGGCCGTCGTGGTCATGACGGGCCGTCGTGGACTCCGTCGTCCTATACTTGCAAGTTTCTTCTGCTACTTCTCTAATCTTCATGACGAACAGGCAGGACGGACCGTCATGGCTACGACGGTCTGTCACGCCTTCCGTTACTGCTGAAATTTCAAATTGATTAATTGTTAAATTTCTTAATTTTGTGTTCTTTCTTGATGGAACAGATTTGTTTACTAGAGGAATTGATATTCAAGCAGTTAACGTTGTTATCAATTCTGATTTTCCTAAGAACTCAGAAACGTATTTGGACAGGGTATTTATAACAGATCTTTGATCTTGCTTATTGACTTATATATTGTTTATCCTATTTCATCATTGGTAATTTATTGTAAGTGGCTTTGGTTTGAATTGAGCTAAGGTTTTGTTTCTCTTGACCACTATTCATCTTGCTTGTTTGGTATGGTTGAAGTGTAGTTTTGCTATGTCAGATTTAGTTTCCTTGTTTGATCGTGTGGAACATATTAACTACACAAGGAAACTAATCTAATTTTCTTTAATTTTTGCTGCTGCTGTAATCTACAATCTGGACTTGTCTCTCTATTTTCTTTCTTATTATATAGAATATCCATGTTAGAACCATAACTTTTGACATCCTAGTAGAAGGCATGCTTCCATAACTACAAACAAATAAACAAATAATTATTAGGAGAATCTAATTGTTTGTGTCTCCTCATTAATTCCTTTTTTCTTTAGTGTTCGTGTTAGTTTGCGTGCATCATGGTTATTGTATAACACCATATATTTTATATTGTTTCTTATAAAGTTTGAACCCTAATGCAATTAATCATTGTTGTTGAACTCATTTGGAATTCTAGACACCTAAGGGAAGATCATCTACTTTGAACATCAAAAGACAAGTAGGCATCTACTTTGAACATCAAAAGATGCAATCTAATTTTCTGTAACTGCTGGATTTCTTGCCTCTCTATATTGTTGCAATCTGAATTTCTTACCTCTTCTATATAACTGCCAAATATCTTATTTGTGTAGGGAAATGGAGGTGATCAAATTTGAAGTGGATGATGAAGAGTTTTTGAACTATTGTAAAAGTTTAAATACATATTTGATTTATTGTGTACACATTTAGAATATTGATTTATAAGTATGGGTATGTACACAACACATACTATCTTTTGGTTGTACATGAAATATTTCTCGAAGTTTATTTGAAATATATAGCTTCAATTTAATGATTAATTAGTTCATTTTGTGTTTTAGGTCACTTGTATGTATGTAAATATATTATATATATTTGTGCTACATGTAGGCTTATAAATGTTGAAGTTATACTTTGTAAGTGTTGCTCTAGGGAGATAAAAAGTTACACTTTGAAAGTGTTGCAATAGATGACCAATAAAAGGCAACAATTTTTAAGTATGACCAATAAATCTGAAAAGGCAATGCTTTTAAGTGTAGTCTAACAAAAAATAGGTGTTGCTAATGCACGTCTTCAAAGTTTGCCCTTATACCTATTTGGCTACGCTTTATAAGTGTAGCCAACGATGGCAACATTTAAAAAGTGTTGCCTAATGTCAAAGGTTACGCTTATTTTGGGCAGCCCCTAAAAAGTGTTGCTGAATGTCCAAAAGTGTAGCCTTTTATCAAAGGCCACACTTTTTGCTAGTTTATGCTACACTTACGTCGTGTTGCTGTAGGCCGAAAATGGTGTAGTGAGATTTACTTACTCTTTTGATGACTTGTCATCCTTACTTTACATTGATGAAATGAGAATTGTCCTTACATATCATCCTTACTTTACATTGATGAAATGCGAATTGTCCTTACATATCATCCTTAATTTACATTGATGAAATGCGAATTGTCCTTACATATCATCCTTAGGTGTTAATGAGACTAGTCTCACACATTCTAACACCTTGATTCAAGAGTATTCTTTTAATATAGTAGCATAGGTGTAAGTAAGAGTTGTCTAATTTCTTTTAACACCCCATTCTTTTAACTTACTTAATTTATACCCCTTTAATTATGTTATAACTCACATTACTTCCGTACTTTAGTGAAGTAGCTTCATTTTATCGTTTATGAACGATGAGCACTTCTTTCAATGAGTTACATATGTTCATAGTTCGTTCTTTTAGAGCATGTTGGGAGTTTTCCCAATGAATGGCATGCCCTTGGTATTGGATTCATTGAATTACTTTAGAAGTGCTCATAATATGATTTGATACTCTAACTACACAAGATTGGCATATGATTTGTATTGGCCTCAACATTTGGATACTAAACTACATAACCATTTTTGTTAGTATAAGCCAATTTTTCGTATGTTCTTATTTAAATTGAATTTGTATGAACCATTAGCCAATCTTTCAATCATTTACATAAACTCATAGCCATTTGCACACACCCTTTTGGAAAAAGTAGTGTTAGCCAATTTGTTGTCATACTATTGGCAATTCATTCAAGATGTAATTTCATAGATGTCTTTAAGCCAATGTTATTTTATGTCTTTAGTGATAACGTTTTTAAACGTATTGGACAACATCATATTAATATCCGATGAACTTAGAATCTTCATGGAATTACAATAACAACAGGTCAACATTTGGCCAGAACACATAAATCACTTAACACATCACGGACGTAACTTAGCATATCATCGGTTCTTAATTTACATGATAATATTAACTTTACATGACTACAAGTTCATAGGTTCATTCAATATTCATCATTCAAGAACAATACATGTTAAGAAAAGCGAGCACCAGATACCAACAACATGGTCTCTAATCTATTCATCATTGAATAAAAAAGGATACTAGGGACAAGGGAGTTTAACGAGAATACGAAAACAACCCTAGTTTTAAAGATCTTTGAATCTTTCGAAAGAAATTTCTCTTGGAGAAAGAAGTCAGGAGATAAACACGTACCTTATGTAGAATTTAATCTACAAAGATCACCTTGGACGAAACCTTTATGAAAACCTTGAATTCTCCTAAGAATTGTTTAGCGTTATGTGTTTTCTTGCGGTTTGTCGCCTACTGCGTTAGCGTCATGAGTATCAACGTTTTGATCATGATTTTTAGGGGTAGGAACTGATATTGAATTATAAAGTTAGGTTTCATAAGTTTATTTAATAAACTAATTAACCAATTTCAAAAACGCCCCTCCTAAGTTGACTAAACATAGGAGAATTTTGACTTGACCAAAAATCTGGAAATTGGTGTTGACTATGGTTTCGGTCAATATTTTGACTTTATAATAATTTTTAGATCATCAATTTAATTAATTTAGGGACCTAGGGTAAGTACTAAAATATCCCTAAGTCATTGGAACCATAATCAAACCTTAGGACCATCCTTAGTTAAGTACTAGGATGTTTCTTTAATTATAGTAGGTTAGTCTAAGGATTTCATTTTGACCATTTAAAATAATTAATTAAATTGACAATTTAATTAATTATGTGACCTATGGTAATTAATACAGTACCCTTAAGTCATTAGAACCTTAACTAATCGTTTGGATCATCCTAGGTTATGCACTAGGTTATCCCTTTCTTGTCTTAACCGGAATCTGGAAATTTCCTTTGTAGTTTCGGTTTTAGCCCTTTCAAATTAATTAATAAATTGCTAAATTAATTAATTAGGTAACCTAGGGGAATTACTAAATTACCTCTAAGTTTTTATGACCATAACTAACCTTTTGGACAGTCCTAGGTTAGGTACTAGGTTGTCTCTTCAACTAGTACTAGGTTATTGTCAACCCGGTCTAGCCCTAGGTTTTTGGGTGCACTAGTGGGTCCATTTTTGTTAGTCCTAGGTTATTTATCTAGTTAGTACAGTTAGTTAGGACCTAGAGTTTGTTAGGAAATTAGCCCCCACATGGAGGGACCCGTCTGCACATGCTGCCCCTTAACTACGCTAACCAAATTCGGTTAGGGTGGTCCCCACTTTATGGACGATTCCCACAAGCTTTGCCCATGTGCTTTCACATGGGTTTTTTTTACTTTCCTAACTAAATATTCTTTATTTCTTATTTGGAATATTCACTTATTGTCCCAAGTACCCTCACTATCTCTTTGGGTCCTGGGTCCTGCTTAATTTACATAATCATTTTAAATGGTCATTGGAATAATATCTAGGCTTGACACTTGGATGCCATATACCTCATTGAAAGTATTGTGAAAACATATGTTTTTAGCTTAGGGTCTTCATTTTAGGTACAATTCTTGGTCAATGTATCTTGGATTGGGTATGGCAACCCAAAAAGTATATTTCATATTCATATATAGAAAATTTGCTAACATTTCTTAGCCAATTTTTCTATACTATGCCCAATATTTCTCAATATTGGGTATTGGGTGCCTATGTACCCATAATAGGATATGCTAAGGACATGATTCTCTCTTCATTAGACATATGATTTTCCAGAATGATACATTATCCCCCCCTTAAGAACATTCATCGCCGAATGACACTTACACATCATTTAAACAAAGAGGGTGATTTTTTTTGAAATTAACTTTATCAAGCTTAAACTTTTCTCTTTTGTGAATATCAGATTCACACTTGTTTGGATGATGCATATCATTCAAGCTTATCTGAAGCTTGATATTTGAGATTGAGGAATTTCATTATCAATCACACTTTACTTAATGCACATCAAAAATCATGTAACACAGAAAAACATGTCTATGCTACACAAAAATAGCAACGTAAAATGCACTCATAACTTCGTTTTGACTCTCATAGTTCTATATAAGACATACGATTAGGGACTTACCACACCAAATCCTGTAACGCACTTAAAATTAGAGTTTCTTAAACATAAACTAGACATAGGAAAGTATATCTAACCTTAAGAACTGAACAAATGAGGGTAACGAGATCTCGTATTGGCCTCGGCACCCTCTTGCCCCCTAAAGAGGGTGTTCCTCCATAACACCTTCACGGTGATAAACTCCCTGTTCTTCATTCGCTTCACTTTATGATCTGAAATTGCAACAGGAACCTCTTTATAAGGAACGATTCCCATCGAATCCTAACCCTTCGACGGGTAGGATGAACATTGGATCGCCCAGACACTTCTCTAGCATCGAAACGTGAAACACTTGATGGACCGAAGGTAAGTCTTATGGTAACATCAGTTTGTGGGAAACATTTTCTACTCATTGTAGGATTTCATAATGACCTATATACCTTGGCTTTAAGTTCCAATTCTTACAAAATCTTGTCACCCCTTTCATGGGTGATATCTTCAAGTAGACTTGATTACCTACTTCGAACTCAATAGCTCACCTTCTATTATCAGCATAGGATTTTTGACGACTATAAGAAGTAGAAAATATATTCCAACTCCCCTTCAAGTCAATAGCACATGCTCTCAACATGTCTTCAAGGGTCTGAATGGTACGTTCGTCTTGTCCATCCGTCTGCGGATTAAAAGCAGTGGTAAGCTTCACCTGTGTACTCAAATTCTTTTAGGATCAACTTCAACACCTTGGTCGGTCACGACATGACCAAGAATGGTCACTGATCTCAACCAGAATTCATATTTGTTGAAGTTTGCATACAGTTGATGTTCTCTGAGTACTTGCAATGTCTCTCTTATGTGTACCTCATGCTCTTCTCTAGACTTAGATTATATGAGAATGTCATTTATGAATGCTATGACAAAGGAATAAAGGTACTCACAGAAGACTCTATTCATAAGTTCCATATTTAGTATGAAAAGCAGTCTTAAGGACGTCTTCTCGCTTCACTCTAAGTTGATGGTAGCCTCACCGAAGGTCTATCATGGAAAAGAAACTTGAACCTTGGAGTTGGTCAAAGAGGTCATTGATTTTAGGAAGAGGATACTTGTTCTTTATAGTGACTTTATTGGGTTGCCGATAATCCATACACATTATAAGGGTTCCATCCTTTTTCTTAACGAATAACACTGGAACACCCCATGGGGATTTGCTCGGCTGGATGAAGCCCTTATCAAGTAAATCTTTTTAACTGCAACTTCAACTATATAACTTCGGATGGTTCCATCCTATATGACGGAGTAGAAATTGGTTTGGTGTTTGGATCTAGTCAACACCAAATGAATCTCACGTTCACGAGGGATTCCAAGTAAATCCTCCGGAAAGACCTCTTGAAACTCATTTACTATTGACACAGATTCTATGGAAAGGACATCTTGCTCTAAGTCATTGATTCTAACTAAGTGGTATAAATACCCCTTAGATACAATTTTATTGGCTTTTAAATGTGAAATGATTTGGCCTACTTGATGTGAAACACACCCTTCCCATTCTAGCTCTTACTCATTTGGAAACTGAAGCCTCACTTCCCTATTTCGGCAATCTATCGTAGCATAACACTTATGGAGCAAATTCATACCTGAGCCATATCCTTGAGCTTATATTCAGCCGACTTATCCTCCTACTCAATCATTAACACCCGTGGCATGCATTTATAATCTACCATGTACTCATCTTCATGCGAACTACCACACTTATTACACGTCTTTCGATCACGTTGGGCATTTACATCATTTCCCTCCTTTAGAAGGCCAGATCTTGAGTCTGCCTCCTTAGACCACTTGGACATCCTAATTCTTGTGTGTATTCTTCTAAAAGTTCACACAAGAAGGAAGTTATATTCTTATAATGACACAATGTGTCAAAGATCTAGATACCACGATAAAGAGTAGAAGAAGGGAAGATTTCCTATAATCGCGTAGTCTCTAAGTCATGATTGTGCGCCTTCACAACCATAATTCAGAAACTACATAAGGTGGTTGTGTTGATCTTAATTTCCTAGGTAATTTAACCTCATGCTCTAATACCAAATTTGTCACGACCCAGATTCTGGAATCTGATTTGCACCCGGCTTCGTTGACCTCTCTAAGGTCGCAGAGAAGCCTCTTCTTGCATTCATCACATTCATATGGTTAAATTTTTCTATTCTTATTAAATTTGAATAAGTCTTTAAAAGATAATCTTTATTGGCTATGGCCATTTATTGGTTATTAACCCTGTTTATATACCTTGAGGCATCTATTTATACTCCAATATTGGCACAAGCTTTAGTTTATTTTTCAATCTTTTCCTTCTTCTTGTTGTGTAGTTCAATGATTCCTTTGATCCTATGTTTTACTTACAAGTGCAATGATTCATTGTAGTCCCATACCCACAACGAATCAAGTAAGTAATCCAAGGACTAAGGAATGATATTCCTACCTTATAATGAGTCATTCTTTACACTATGTATTCATTAACATTTCATAAGCCAGTTTTATTGTCTATGACATCTATTTCATTACTCTCATGTTAGCGAAGTTATAAGTTATTTAATTACCATGACATTCCTACTTCCCTTCATGGCATCATTTAAGAAGTCACTATAAGACAATCTTATTTGGCTTTGACAATAATTTGCTGAAACATCATAAGTATTGATATTGGCAATTGACAGTCTTAAGCTCTTCTTCATAGCTCACTTTGAACATCTGTTCCATCAACATTGTTTCTTACTTTCAACGAGACATCTTTAGAAGTAAGATCATGCGAGACAACACGAAATCCAATATCTTCCCACACCGAAAAGAGGTGATTCACCGATTAAAATGAATCTAGATCATGTAAGGTGATCATGAAATCCAGTGTCTGCCCCACACCAAAAAGGGGTGATTCCCGGATAAGGCGAATCCATCTCAAGTGTTCAGTCCACACCGAAAACGACTGGCTCACGGCTATAGTGAATCAAAAAAATATCGTAAGCATTAACCGACATAGATCATGTGAAGGAAACATGAAATCTGTTGTCTTCCCCACACCGAAAAGAAGTGGAATCACTGGTCAAAGTGAAACTGAAACATACCTAGCTCTCTTAGGTGGAAACCACTGGCTAGTTCCTATGTTGGCTAGAAATAGATCGAAGATTAGGGACTTAATTAGACTACTTATCCACCTCGGTGGTAGACTCCTCTCATGAGACTATTATATGCAAGCACATGTTCATAACTAGTATATCGGTGCTATACTCACTTACATTATCTTCTTTATCTTTTAGAATTGACTCAAGCATTATGGAATCTTTCTTCTAGATTGAGATTGACTTACCCTTTTGATGATTTGTCATCCTTACTTTACATTGATGAAATGTGAATTGTCCGCACATATCATCCTTACTTTACATTTATAAAATGTGAATCGTCCTTACATATCATCCTTAGATGTTAATGAGACTAGTCTCACACATTCGAACACCTTCATTCAACGGTATTCTTTTAACATAGTAGCTTAGGTGTAAGTAAGACCTGTCTCACTTCCTTTAACACCCCATTCTTGTCACTTACTTAATTTAGACCCCTTTAATTATGTTATAACTCACGTTACTTCCTTGCTTTAGTGTAGTAGCTTCATTTCTTCATTTATGGACGATGAGCACTTCTTTCAATGAGTTACATATGTTTATAGTTCATTCTTTTACAGCTTGTTGGGATTTATCCCAATGAATGACATGCCTTTGATTATAGATTTATTGAATTACTTTAGAAGTGCTTATAATATCATTTGATACTCTAACTACACAAGATTGACATATGATTAGTATTGGCCTCAACATTTGGATATTAAACTACATAACCGTTTTTGTTTGCATAAGCCAATTTTAAGTATGTTCATATTTAAATTGAATATGTATGAACCATTAGCCAATCTTTCAATCATTTTCATAAACTCATAGACTTTTGTATGTGTCCTTTTTGACAAAGTAATGTTATCCAATTTGTTGGCATAATATAGGCAATTAATTCAAGATGTGATTTCATTGATGTCTTTTAAGAAAATCTTAGTTTATGGCTTTTAGTGATAAGGTTTTTAAAACTATTGCACATCGTCATATTAATATTATATGAACTTAGCATCTTCATAACATCACAATAACATCAAGTCAACATTCGGCCAAAACACATAAATCACTTAACACGTCTTGAACGTAACTTAGCATATCATCAGTTCTTTATTTACATGATAATATTAACTTTACACGACTACAAGTTCATAGGTTCATTCGATATTCATCATTCAAGAACAATACATGTTAAGAACAGCCAGCACCACATACCAACAACATGGTCTCTTACCTATTCATCCTTGAACTCTCAGAAGTCGTAGACAAGCCTCATCTTGAATTCATCACATTCATCTAGTAAATTCTGCAAAAAAATTAAAACTTTTTAAATGTATGAAGTATACATAGGCTTCATATAGTAGTTACATAGTTTCATCTTATACTAAGCTCAACATAAAGAAACAACCATCTAACTTAATAATCAATTCGAAATAAAAGATGAATATATCATAAATAGTTTGTCAAATACGACCTTATTAAAAAGCTTCAAAATGAAAGTACGAAAGAAACTCTAGGGTCAACATCCACTAGCTATGTCTAAAACTAAGGGTAGACTAAAACTATAGCATCCTCAAAATCAAGAGGACCTACCCAATGGTCTGGAGAACGCTAATGTCCAAACCGCTGCAAGTGTCTATAATCTGTGCTCTGACCTGCACCTATAAAAATAGAAAATACTAGGGGTTTAGTACACCACTTGTACTAAGTATGGGTGTATGCACATATACACATAAAGCTATGCATGATCAATGAAAGCTCTTCCTAAGCAACATGCCATTTTTGGAAAGTCTAGTAATTAGACTTTCCAAATTCATAAATTGTGAATTGTGGTATGAATATGATGTATTTTAATGCATTCAAAGCACACAACTCATTTTCTATATGATTACAAGATATTACTATCATAAACATAATATTAGAACACTTGGGCGAGGATTTGAAAAATTAGTAACCCCCAACCCGAGAGCTCATTGATCTTTACTTAGCTTTATTTTTAGTCTTTTTCTTCTTATTGTTGTGTAGTTCAATAATTCCTTTGGTCCTATGTTTTACTTACAAGTGCATGATTCATTGTAGTTCCATACCCACAATGAATCAAGTAAGTAATTCAAGAGATTAAGGAAATGATTTAACTACAATTTGGGGCATGGATATATTTGTAAGTCAATACTTATTGACGTTACTCGTTCTTTAGTTGATTGCATAATGTTCATAGTTCTTGAGGCATATCATTACAACTTATGATCTTGCTTACTTTGGGCATGAATTCTTTATAAACCAATGTTTAGTGACTATTCCTATTATTGTATTATTGGCCTAATGTAAGAAGTCATTATAAGCCAATCTTATTTGGCTAATATCTTTTGCCAATTATACAAAGTCATTATAAGCCAATTTATTTGTCTTTATCATTTTCATAACATGGGGATTCATTATTAGTTATTCCTTTACTTATTTTACACTTCATTGGACACGATTTGACTATCCTTACAACAACTCATTCATTACATCAAGTATTGATTAATATATGATAAGCTAGTCTCTATTGTCTATGCCACATGCTTCATCATTTTCATATTAGGGAAGTTATGAGGTTTTTAATTGTTATTATGTTTCTACTCCACTTTATTGACATTATATAAGAAGTCATTATAAGCCAATCTTGTTTAGTTTTGCCCATTATTGCTGAAACTTCATTGAGTGTGATATTGACAATTTGACATTCTTAATCTCTTCTTCATTGATCACTTTCAACATACGTTCCATCGTCATCATTCATTCTCACTTTCATAGAGACATCATAGGGAATAAGATCATGCGAGCTAACATTAAATCCACTATCTTCCCCACACTGAAAAGAGGAGATTCACCGGTTAATATGAATTTAGATCATGTGAACTACTCATGAAATCTAGTGTCTGCCCCACACCGAAAAGGGCTGATCTCCGGCTAAGGCGAATCCATCTCAAGTGTTCACTCCATACCGAAAAGGAGTGGCTCACAGCTATAGTGAACCAAGAACATGTCGTGGCATTAACCAACATAGATCATGAGAGATAAACATGAAATCCAGTGTCTGGCCCACACCAAAAAAGGGTTGAATCACCGGCCAAAGTGAAACCGAATATGCCTAGCTCGCTTAGGTGGAAACCACTAGCTAGTTCCTATGTTGTCTAGACATAGTTCGAAGACTAGGGACTTAATTATTCTATTTTACTATATTAGTGGTTACCTCATCTCATGAGACTTACACGTGCAAGCACATGCTCAAAACTAGTCTATCAGTGTTGTGCTCACATTCATTATCTTTTTTTCTTTTAGAGTTGAATCAAGTATTATGGAACCTTGATTCTAGACTGAGATTTGCTTACTCTTATGATGACTTGTCATCCTTACTTTACATTGATGAAATGTGAATTGTCCTTTCATATCATCCTTATATTGATGAAAATGTGAATTGTTCTTACATATCATCCTTACTTTACATTGATGAAATGTGAATTGTCCTTACATATCATCCTTACTTTACATTAATTAAATGCGAATTGTCCTTACAAATAATCCTTACTTTACATTAATTAAATGTTAATTGTCCTTACATATAATCCTTTGGTGTTAATGAGACTTGTCTCACACATTCTAACACCTTCATTCATGAGTATTCTTTTAACGTAGTAGCTTAGGTGAAAGTAAGACTTGTCTCACTTCCTTTAACACGCCATTCAGGTAACTTACTTAATTTAGATCCCTTTAATTATGTTATAACTCACGTTACTTCTTTACTTTAGTGTAGTAGCTTCATTTCATCGTTTATGGACGTCGAGCACTTCTTTCAATGAGATACATAAGTTCATAGTTCATTCTTTTAGAGCATGTAGGAGTGTTCCCAATGAATGGCATGCCCTTGGTTATGGATTCATTGAATTACTTTAGAAGTACTTATAATATCATTTGATAATCTAACTACACAAGATTGGCATATAATTAGTATTGGCCTCAACATTTGGATATAAAACTACATAACCATTTTTGTTGGCATAAGCCAATTTTACGTATGTTCATATTTAAATTGAATATGGATGAACCATTAGACAATATTTCAATCATTTACATAAACTCATATCAATTTTCATGCATCTTTTTTTACACAGTAGTGTTAGCCAATTTGTTGGAATAATATAGGCAATTCATTCAAGATGTGATTTCGTAGATGTCTTTTAAGCCAATCATAGTTTATGGCTTTTGGTGGTAACATTTTTAAACCTATTGTACAACATCATATAGCATCTTCATAACATCACAATAAAAGCAATTCAATATTCGGCAAAAACACATAAATCACCTAACACATCATGGACGTAACTTAGCATATCATTGGTTCCTAATTTACATGATAATATTATCTTTACACGATTACAAGTTCATAGGTTCATTCGATATTCATCATGAAAGAACAATACATGTAAATAGAAGCAAGCACCACATACCAAAAACATGGTCTATAACCTATTCATCATTGAATAAAAAAGGATACTAGGGACAAGGGTGTTCGACGAGAATACGAGAACAACCCTAATTTTCAAGATCTTTGAATCAATTGAAAGAAAGTTCTCTTGGAGAAAGAAGTCCAGGAGAGAAACCCATACCTTATGTAGAATTTAATCTACGAATATCACCTTTCATGAAATATTTAAGAAAACCTTGAATTCGCCTAAGAATTCTTTAGCGTTCTACGTTTTCTTTTGGTTTGTCGCCTACTACCTTAGCGTCGTGAGTCTCAATGTTTTGATCGTGATTTTTTAGGTTTTAGGAACTGATCTTGAATTATAAAACTTAGGTTTAATAAGTTACTTTAATAAACTAATTAACTAATTACCTAAATGCCCCTTCTAAGTTGACTAAACATAGGAGAAGGTTGACTTGACCGAAAATCTGGAAATTGGTGTTGACTATGGTTTCGTTAAGCAATTTGACATTATATTAATTAATTAAATCCTCAATTTAAATAATTTATGGACCTAGGGTATGTACTAAAGTACCCCTAAGTCATTGGAACAATAATCAAACCTTTAGGACCATCCTAAGTTAAGTACTAGGATGTTTCTTGAATTCTACTAGGTTAGTGTAAGGATTTCATTTTGATCATTTAATCTAATTGATTAAATTGATAATTAAATTAATTAGGTGAACTAAGTTAATTTATAAAGTACCCTTAAGTCTTTGGTACCTTAACTAATCCTTTGGATTATCCTAGGTTTTGTACTAGGTTGTCCTTTCTTTTCTTAACCGGAATCTGGAAATTTCTTTTGTAGTTTCCATTTAGACCTTTTAAATTAATTAATTAATTAAATTTCTAAATTAATTAATTAGGTAACCTAGGGGAATTACTAATGTAACCCTAAGTTGTTAGGACCATAACTAACCTTTTGGACCATCCTGGGTTAGGTACTAGGTTGTCTCTTCAACTAGTACTAGGTTAGTGTAAACCCGGTTTAGTCCTAGGTTGTCCCGTGCACTAGTGGGTACATTTAGGTTAGTCCTATGTTATTTAGATATTTAGGACAGTTAATTAGGAACCTAGAGTTTTATAGGAAGTTAGGACCCACATGGAGGGACCCGTCCGCACATGTTGCCCCTTAACTACCCTAACCAAATTTGGTTAGGGTGGTCCCCTCCTTATGGCCAATTCCCACAATCTTTGCCTATGTGCTTGAACATGGGTTGGTTGTACTTTCCTAACTAATTATTATTGATGTCCTATTGGGAATATTTACTTATTGTCCCAAGGACCCTCACTGTGTCCTTGGGCCCTGCTTAATTTACATGATCATTTTAAATGGTCATGTGGAATGGTATCTAGGCTTGACACTTGGATGCCTGATACCTCATTGCAATTATTGTGAAAAAATATTTTTTTAGCTTGGGGTCTTCATTGTAGGTATACTTCTTGGTATATGTATCTTTTATTGGGTATGGCAACCCAAAGAGTATATTTCATATTCGTATATAGAAAATTTGCTAACATTTCTTAGCCAATTTTTCTATACTATGACCAATATTTTTATGTACCCCTAATAGGCAATCTGAAGGACATGCTGGGTTCTTCATTAGATATATGATTTTCCGGAATGTTACAATAAAACACCCCAAGCTACGTTGCAGTAGGATAGTGCTGCAGACCTCAAAACGACACCCATAATTGATGAATCGTCGTTTTGACGACACCCCATCAATGGGGGTTGGTGGTTTGGGTATGCAGATTCAAAATTTGCTGGCTTGTGGGTCCAATCGACGGACCATGTCGACGAGCCATTGTATGATCAAGTGGTCGCGGTTTGGTTCGTTGATTGACACTGCCTGACTGTTTTTGCCTTAGAATGGGGTCCTCCTCTAGGGCCTCTCGTCGATCCTAGGTGGAGTTGTACCCGAACGTTAAACCCCTAAACACGCTCATCTAGGTCTTAGGGTCATCTCCTATAAATTTAGACACTAAACAACTCAACAAACATGCCAAGCCACACTAGAACACACACAAGCACATAGGTGACTAGTCGTCGAACGTCTTGGTTGTTATTTGACGTTTGACTTCCAAACTCTACAAACTAACTTCAAATTCTAAAATTCTGTACTTTAACATATTAGTAACTCATGAAACACATGAAAAGCTATAAATTGACCTATTTCACTTTGAGGGTCGTTACAATCTTCCCCACTTAGAAATATTCATCCTTGAATGGCATTACCCACTTCCAAGGACATCAAGAACACAACTAGCAGGTCACAACACATATCATCAAGGACATAAAATTCATAATCCATTTACCACACTTACAAGGAACACCAACTTCACATCTTTATGAATTCCAAGCAACACAATCAAATTTGGAACTATTTCCAGAATTCAAAGTTCACACATACTTCATCATTTTCATTTCACTTATGGAAGAAATACCTTCTCCAACATTAGACATGCTCAACATATCATCATAAAGCTCAACATGTAATAAATTTCAAATCACACATTGGCACATAAGAATAACAATCTTGAATCAATTAAGCAAATATCATTATATGCATATTAACATGAGAAACATCGATTAACTACCAATCTTACCATGTAACTAGGATATTATCAAGAGTATGCAAAACATTATACCATCAATGACACTCATAACATAAATAGAAATGCAACTCATACTAATATGCAACACTCCATAACATAACCAAACTACTAAGAATTTTGGTCTCAAGCTTGACTAAGGATAAAAGGAAAACACAGGGATATCAACTACCCTCCTACTCAACTCATTCTCCCTCACTTAGGGTAAACACATGTAAGAACAAAACAAAGCAACCATAAGGAACTATAACTTATTGGGGCCTTTATTTTTGATTATCTCTTTGTACCATTCTCATCAATTCTTGCTAAGACCCTTACCAACCATCTTCAAGGTCTCATACTTCATAACCCATTATACCTCTCATAAGGTGGGAACTCATACAAACCTATGTAAAGAACATCAAGGATACTAATCAACCTTATTAACTAAGCATAACCTCCTTCTCTTAGGATTTAAGCTTAGAAAAAACTCTCTTAAACAACACCTCATTAAATTCTTAGGCACCCCAGAACTCAAACTCATGAAATACAAACTCCTTATTAGGAATAAACCTACTCAAGAAATTCACTCCCACACAAGGAAAACCATGAAACATAATCCGTACAAGAAGGAAACTTTCAACTCTTACTATTTACCACATTTCCTTCAACACTCCTCAAGTCTACACCATAATTTTTTTACTATCATTGCACATAACCATTGGATAACTCATTGTCCTAAAAAGGACTTCATTCAACTATTATAACTCTCATCAGGCTAGAACTACTTCACAATACAATTTTCCATCATAATACTTCCAATCTCAAATATCACACATAGCCATAAATGGATCCACATCACAATCGTCCAACTCCACTTTGACAATACTAATCTTGCCACAAAACCATAATAAACATCAAAGCCACTTTATTTCCCTCAAACTTTATGACATCACTCCTTCCAAGCAATCACATCTAGAAGACCACCGGATAAAGGAAAAGAAGAGAGAGATCATATGGAGTTAATCTCTATGGCACGATACAAGAGTAACTAGGAAGGGAAACTTTTATCATCCTATAGCCTCTCATTCATAGATGTGTTGCAACTCAAAACGATGAACAAGACTCTACAAGACGTGGCTTGTGAGACTTTGGACCCTAGACTATTCCCAGATACCTTATGATATGATACCAAGTTTATAAAGACCCAAAGTACACCATAGAAGTTAGAGAACATTCAAGTCTCCACACGCCGTACTCGACCTGATGAGGTATTTTACAAGCCTCTTTGCTATCATTCATCACAAGGTATGCAAAATAGTGCTAAATTAAAAATTTTCAAAAACATACTATTCAATGCTCTTTAATAAAAGAGAAGAAACATGTCTCGTCGTCACAAACCAACTTAGAAACATCTTAACATCATAGGGTCACGAACCTTAACATTGAAAGAAAACATACTATATTTACAAGTCTAAACAAAAGGAAAAATAAAAGAAACATACACTATGTTCTCGAATATATGAGGACATACCAATCTTGAGACAACAAAACTTCCTAAGCCTTGCCTTCTAAGAAACCTTCACTTGCCTTCCACATATACTTTGGAAATATAGAAGAGTATGGAGTTAGCACAAACATTGTGCTAAGTACGACATTATGCAAATATATGCTTAAAAAGGACATTTTAGTTGAAATATACTTTTCATGCTATTTTGGTAAAACCTTCATGAAATCAAATATATAAAACGTCATATAAGTCATCATTTATCATATAAAGAAACACTTCTATAATCCTCAACATATAGCTACATTCATGAAGTAATCCATTAATCATTTAGACTTTCCTATCCAAAGTTATCCTAAGACTCACCTAGGTAAGGCAGAAAGACTGCCCATACAACTTCTTCAATACACACCTAAGTGATAATTAAGACAACCAAGGACAAGAATGCTTCACCTATACTCAACAAGTCAACATTCATTACTAGAGAGATTGGAGGAACATACTTGCATTTAAGAACTTCACATAAAGACTATCCCTAAGACAAACCCCAAGTTACACTAGTCCAATGTTAAAGTAGCATCCCATATTACTACTTCAACTAAGTACTCCTTAGGAACCACAATAGGCTAGGCACATCACATTCATCACTTCATTTACATAGCTTTCTTCAACATTAGACATAGACCATCATATTTCATGAACATTAGGAGTAGATTCAACATGTTTCATTAACATTAGACATAAAGTCCGCTTAATTCATTAACATCCTATAGTAACCCATTCATTCATTTCATATAAGGACACAACAAGACTCCCTCCAAATGTCAGTTGTTCAATGGATAGATGGCGTCTCATACCACCACCTACCCTAAGAAGTACACCCTTTAGATATTTAATTACATTCATTTTTGGGGGCTACTTTTATGCGACATTTACCATGAGAGGTAGACATGGAATCCGATATTAACCCCTACCGGATGAGGGATCCTCACTTGCCTAAAGTAGGGTTATACTTTTAACCTTTACATGGATCTCTAATGGATACACCTTTGTGGGCGCACAGTTAGGAGATAAGGAGATTTCATCTAAGTAAGTCATTCTCAACTAATGAAGAGAAGTCATCTCAAGAGGTACATTGGATACAATATCTCTACTCTCGAAGAGTATGCATCCCTTATTCAAATCCGCTCGGTGCTAAGCATGCTCCCCCATGGAGTGTTAAAAATTTAGTACATTTATTACTATAGGTTAAGGGATAGCTATTTAGTACCACATCTCAACTAACAAAGTGTACTCATCCCTAGAGGTTACATTGGAATACTACATCTCAACTCACGAAGAGTATGCGATCTCCAGTCTGTCTTTGGAAAACTCTTGAGAATAATGAGGTTGCTACTAGACACTTCATCTCAACTCACGAAGAGTGTCCACCCCAAAATACTCTTTTTATTCATATGAGTTCTGAGGAATATAATAGATGGTACGAAACACTATATCTCTACTCACGATTAATGCACACCTCAAAATCCCACATTCATTAATTAGAGTTGTATTGAGAAAACCTGTCAATATATTCTCATACATACATTGGCTTCATTTGAGTCCCATTGAGAAAATCTTTTAATAGACTCTCATACATTTATTGACATTAACTTCATTGATTCGTTCATTCTAGCTGTGTTTGTAAATATATGTGAGCACAACTTTCACATAACCCCTATCATTTATAATATTGATTTCTAATGATGTTCACCTTATATTCATCATAATCACACACTATTATGCTTTTACATATACATATACTTCATTTAGACATAGTGTCTTTAATACACACTTTATCAATTTCATAAGACATCACATGCATAATCAACATAAATTCACTCCACTTCACATTCAATGCCTTCCAAGGCCATAATAATAATACATATATAACTTCATATACATCAAGTAAACACTGGCACCAGAAGTGCACCATACTGCTCAAGATCAATTCAACCAAAATTAGGCAATAGACCAACTTACCCTTCATCCAAGATTTCACCACATTTCCTCAATTATCCAATATTTCATCATAATAAGGCATCAATTTCAGTATATAATCTCATTAAAACATAGTATAAACTCAAATCTAATATTGCCTAATCATATACATCAAACATAATATATAAGTCAAAATTTGAGAATTTGCATGAGCATGATTTCATTAAGTTTTTGACCTTAAAATCATGAACTAACATTGATAATATCATAATAAATCCATTAAAATGTTCTCATGAAAGAACCCATGCTTAGAATTCGAAATAAAAGAGTTTCGGATTTTGAAACCTTTTTAAAAAGACATTGGATTGGCTACTTGAATGAGAGAAGAATCAAGGATGAAATACCATACCCTATATGAATAAAACTAATGAGATTTGATGGAGAAATAACCCTAAACCTTCAATCCTCGCTCTACCACGAGTTCAAGCTTCCATGGAGTCTTGAGAGAGTTTTTCATGAGAAACGGGTTCTGATTTTGAAATTGAAGTATTATTTTAGGTCTTAGTGTTTATACACTCCTAAAATAATAAATAAACATGAAATAACTGTAAATACACTTAAAAAGACTTGGGGTAAATTTACTAAAATACCCGAAGCTAGACCGTAGCTGGATAGTGTTGCAGACCCCTAAACGACGCCCACAAGCGACGGATCGTTGTTTGGACGATACCCCGTCAATGGAGTTTCATGGTTTGGGTATGCAGCTTCGAAATTTGCATACATTCAGGTAAAATCACCGGACCATTTTGACGAGCCGTTTTTATTCGTTGATTGACACTTCCTGGCAGTTTCTGCCTTGGAGTTGGGGTCATCCTCTAGGGACCATCGTGGGTCCTAGGTGAAGTCATACTCGGATTTTAAACCCCTAAACATGCTAATATATGTATTAGGGACCTCTCCTATCAATTTAGGCACCACAAAACTCACCAAACATGCCAAGGAAAACTAGAACACACATAAGGACATAGGTGACTAGTCGTCGAACGTCTTGGTAGTTCCTTGATGTTTGACTTCTCCAAACACTACAAATTAACTTAAAATTCAAAAATTATTTACTTTGACACATTATCAAATCATGAAACACATTTAAATCTCTAGTTTGACCTATTTCATTTTGAGGGTCGTTACACTCCAGCTATATTGAGTTCACCTCAAGCTTAGCCTGGCAGTGGGATCTTGAGTCTCCTTCACTTTTATTTACTTTTGATACATTTAATTTCTTTTACATTGAGGACACTGTTTAGTTGTTTTGGTGGGTTAGAGGTATCTTAATACCTTTCTACTTTGGTTATATTTTGTTTGTTTTGGATGTTGGTTTGATTTTACTATTATCACTCCCCGAAAGCAGCCCCTAGACATGACATGGCGTACTCGACCCCTAAGGGGTCTTGTGAAAGAATTTTAACATTGATTCATTGCATAAATACTGGAAATAGTACAGATATAAAACGTTTTATTCAAAATCATACGATTCAAAAAATGTCAAAACGCAAGCGGAAGTCTAAGTCTCACATGACCATATTAGAACTAATCTCAAAACATAAATGATGCACAAACCTTTACAATCGAATTCTCAATAACAGTCTTAGAACATGAAACAACTAGAAAGAATCAAATTTCGTGTCTTCAATCTATGAGGGCATACCAAGTCTCGAAGGAAACTCTATCCAAGCGCTTCAATCCTAGCTAGAACCATAACTTACCAGAACCTACACTTGTGGTAAAAACATAATGATATATGGATTAGCACAAAAAAATGTACTAAGTATGTGCTTTAAAAGGGACATATTATTAAAAGTCATACATATGCCATTTTTATAGAACCTTGATGAAAATAGGCATAATAGACATGATATTTAAACAAACCCAACATATAAGTCATAGGTTCAAATTTGAATAAGATCACATGTAAACCATTACCTTCACCTTAGACCTTCACCTCAAGTAACCCTTATGTTAGACCTTGTGCAATGTATGTATAGCGTCCCATTCCGCCATCCACGCCAAGGCATCTCACTAAGGTCACCAAGTGAACTCACAATTTATCCTTTCCACCTTTATACAATAAACACATAAGAGGCATAAACTTTACATGCATTACATTATCACATTAGGACCATCACCTTAGACAACTCTAAGTCATACTTGGGCAATGTGCAAGTAGCATCCCATAATACTACTCACACTAAGCACTTTTTTGAAGTCATCCTAACCAATGCACATTCATATACAATAAGTCATGACAAGAAGTAACTCATAGTACAACCAAGTATGGTATGCATCTTTACATCTAAGCATATAAGAGTCAACATTGCTCAAATAACATTATTTAGAGGACTTTCATATATTACTATTTAAGACTTATAGAACTCATTATGATCCTCTTAAATCCTACTCGTGCAATGTATGGATGGCATCCCATACTACCAACCACACGTCATAGATTTTCTCAAGCACTATAATGGACAAACGTTTAACTAACATAGACCATGTGAGATAAGTCAGGCAATCGGGTGTTCTGCTCCCACACCAAAAGGAGAGTGTCCACTTGCCTAAGGTAGACTAGGTGATATCCTAGCTTTGGTAAATGACCACAACCTATTATATACCCTTATGTTGGCACATAGTTATGGAATAGGAAGATATTTATTGGAACCCTAGCCTAACATTGGGAGAGTTTACATCTTACTCTATCTACTCGGTGCTTAGCCTACATTCCCATAAAGTATTTAAATCACATCCTAACATTGTAATTGAGAGGGCTACAAACGTTATACCTACCGAGGCAAAGTATATGCACATGAAGGGTCACCACCAGTAGGCCTACCGATTCAAGGTATACAAGGATATCTCATTTATCTTCCTAGGAAGAGCCACCACCATTAGGACTACCGCTCCTAGGTTCATCATTTCTCACAAGAAGGAGGCCACCACCATTAGGTCTACCGCTTCAAGGATTACATTCACATTGGTTCTTTGACTCATCATGAAGGGAAACTACCTTTTTTGTCTACCGGTTAAAGATATAGTTTGAAAGGACTCATTATTCTTTTATGGGGAGGCTACCAACATTACGTCTAATTAACCAAGAGATTCATTCATTTATTCATTACTTAATTCATACATATATGAAGAGTCTATTAACATTAGATCTACCAATTAAAGATATTCAAACAAGATAAATTCATTATTCGAGAAAAGGATGTCTAAGCAAAACAATTCAAGATGCTTCATTCATTATCAAATTCATCAATACAAGAAAAGGATGTCTTATCCTACCAATTCAAGATATTCCATATTGCATTATGGAGAACTTCACATTCCATCGTTATCATTCATGTGTGTTAATTTAGAATAAGATGTCAATCTTACCAGTATTACATTCTAGGCATAATCATAACACATTCATAGAGATAACACCTATACTTCACTTTACGATCATACCTAAATCTTTCATGTCCATAGAGATACAAGTAAGACAACCTTCAAGTCGATACCACCACATTTGAATCAAGTAAACACCTCCACATTCCAAGTGGATCGACAACAAACTCACAATTCTAATTTAATAAGAAATAAATCCTAACTTGCCTTCATGGCGATAAATATCAAATCACCAACACATCAATACATCAATAATTTCACCATAATTAAGCATACATAATGATACAATTGAAGAATCTATTACAATTTAGCATAATTCATCAATATGCATTCATGATCAATAGACCCACTTCATAAGGCATAATTGAGGAATTGCGAGAATTCATGGGTTCATACAGTTTTTCATCATAAATCATCAATCAAATAGTAATTCAATCATATAATTTCATTAAAAACACTTTGAAATCATTTGATGAAAGAAACCATGGTTTTCAGTCAAACTTGGGGTTTTCATGGACTTTAAAACAGTAATTGACTCAAGGATAAATATTAACCCTAAATTAAGGATCACCATACCTTATTTAGATTAATTTCCACGAAAATTTAAGAAGAAACTAGATTGAACTTGACCTTGATCTCCAATGGAGTTTCTAGAGAGATCTTTTTGGGTGGGAGAGTTTTGATTTGAGAGATGAAGTATAAATGATGGTTTAATGTTCTAATACTCTTAAAATACCTCAATTGACTTAAAATAACTGTCCACACATTAATTGGGACATGGAGTGAACTTACCAACTCACCCTTAGCTTGGTCGTGTCATCCACGAGACCAAGACTCACATACCATGAGTCCATTCACAGATTATATTGGTTGTTTGTGGTCTGGGTCACAAACATGGTTTTGGGGGCCATGACCCATGGAGGCCATCCATCTGGCGTGGATAGACCTAACAGGTGTACACCCCTTTCCTTAGGTCACCCCACTGAGGAAAAACTTCATGGTTCATTGGGTCTTGGTGTTAGACTCATGGTCCTCCACAAGGACCCTCAAGGTGGTTATTGGAGAGTCGTACCTTGATCTATAAGCCTTAGACACCTCAATCTTGACTTTGGACAACATTAAACTTCATCAAACCTCACATCAAACTCAAATACAAACACATTAGGCTCTAGTTTCACTAATTCATTTTTAGGGTCGTTACATTATCCCCCGCTTAGGAACACTCGTCCTCGAATGGAACTTAAAACACATAAAGGGGTAAAGAATCATGACTTGCAGACCAAAATCATACGTGCAACATCAATATAAATTCATAAATATAGGAGGAAAAATCAACTCCCCATTCATAATCTCAAAACACAACAAGAAAGTAGGAACTACATCAACAAACTTATTAAGCATCATAACTTTATATTTCTCATTTAATTGGAGGAACTTGCTTCTAAAAATAACATTTTTCTCATTATAACAACATTAGGAAACTTAATCAACCCTTTCACCAACACGTTTAAACATGCTCAACAAGTCAACTCATGAAACATTTAGGAAACTCATCATAGATGCATATTAACATGAGGAACACATTTATGAAAAGTCATCTTTCTCAATAAACAAGAATTCAACTAAAGCATGCACAACTTAAATAAGTCATGGAAAACTCATAAGCAGTCGTGGCTCCAAAATATAAAACTAGCTACAATGAACTCTAGGTCTCAAGTTTGAGTAGGAATAAAAGGAAAATACAAGGATACTCTCATGACCTTAGTGTTCAACATACTATCCCCCACTTATGGGAAAACCCAACTAAGACTAACACAAATTCAATATAGGAACCTTGATACAACACTCACCACTATAAAAAATAAACAACTTACCGGTAACTTCATCTGGATTAGCTCCTTTTACCTTCTTGGCTTGAAGTGCATAGAAATGATTCTTCTTTGGAGCATCAAGATCTGGGTGAAGATTGTTTGGACTCCCTCCCTTTAGCCTTAGAGCAAGACAATTTCTCACTTTGTAGTCACTTTTTCCACACTCATAGCACCTATTAGTACCAGTTAGACACTTCCCAAAATTCATCTTTCCATAATTGTTACAAGTAGGCTAAGAAACATGATATCCAGTAACTCTCTTTTGGTTATCCTTAAGATCATTCAAAGAATCTTGGTTTTTAGGTCTCTTCTTGAACCTAGTTTGACCTGGATCACCGATTAGACCTGTTCAAATCCTTTTTCATTGTTTTAAGTTTGGATTCCTTAATAGATTGAGCATATACCATAAGCCTAGAAATGTTCATGTCATCATTGAGCATCGCCATATGGCACTCTTCCTTAAATAAGTCGTACAAACCGGTCACAAACCTACTCATCTCATATCTAAGGTTAGACACCCAAGATGGAGCATACTTAATCAATCGGGTAAACTTCAAGGGATACTCCTCCAAATTCATGCTACCTTGTATAACATTAATAAAATCCTCAACCATACACTCCCTCTTGTCACAGGGAAAAAACCTTTCAAAATAAGCTTCCTTAAACAATTCCCAATCTATAGACCTTGCACCTATAGTCCTATTGCTTTTCTATTGAGTGAACCAAACTTGGGAAATGTCCTTCACTTGATAGGCGACCAGTTTTGCTTTTTAAATCGAAGTAACTCCCATAGAATTGACTATAATATATACCTCATCCAAAAACTCTTGTGGATCCTCTCCTACCTTAAAACCTAGGAATATTGGAGCATTCGTCCTCACAAAGTCTCTTAATCTAGAATCCATAGTGCTCTTAATAGCATTTACCATGAGCCCCACATCCCGATTCACTTGAGTCATCATGGCTTGTGCTAAGGTTAGAAAATCTTTCTTAATCTCTTCATTGGTCATGACCGGCCGAACCACCAAAACTTGGTTGCCTTGTGAGGCTTGGAGAAGAAATACCTTATTCACATTATCCTCTTCTGCCCTTCTTAGGTTAGCCCTTATATTCATCTCCGATAAATACAAGAGCAGGATAAGAAAAGACACTTATAGAACACAACTCTAAGGCATGACTTCAAGAATATTGAAAGAAGTGTAAATTCTAATGTCTTATAGACTCTCTTTCTTAGATGTGTCGTGACTCACACCGATGAACAAAACTCTACTAGACGTGGCATGTGAGTCATCAATCCTAAAAACCATTCCCAAAACATTATACATTGATACCAATTTTTCACGAACCAAGAGCACCCCCTAGACATGACACAACGTACTCGACCCCGAAGGGGTCTTATACAATCCTCATAGCATTCATTTATTACATAGATACTACAAGTAGTAGAAAATTAAAAAAACATTTCAAGATGCAAGTGGAAGTCTAAGTTTCAAATGAAAATCTTAGACCCAATCGCAAAACATGATTAGGACATGGCCCTTTACAATCAAATTCGTAACAATAGTCTTAGAACATAAAAGAACTAGAAACACTAAAAGTCTTTGTCCTCGGTCTATTAAGACATACCAAGTCTTGGAGGAAACTCTATCCAAGCACTTCAATCATAGCTAGAACCAATAACATGTCGGAACCTACACTTCTAGTAAAATTATAAAGAAATATAGGTTACCAAACAAATATTTACTAAGTATGGTAGCTATGCTAAAACATATTTTAAAGGGGACATTTTGTTAAACGCCATGCATATGCCATTTTTATAGAACCTTCATGAACATAAGCATAATAGACATGATATTTAAACAAACCTAATATATAAGTCATAGTCACATTTGAACAATATCACATGTAAAACATTACCTTCACGTTAGACCTTCCCCTCAAATAACCCTTATTTTATACGTTGTGCGATGTATAGATAGTGTCCCATACCACTATCCACACTAAGGCACCTTGCTAAGGTCACATAAAGTCAACTTACCATTTATCCTTTCCACCATTACACAATAAGCATAAAAGAGAAATAAAGTTTACATGAAACAGATTATCATATTAGGATCATCATCTTACACAACTCTAAGCTATAATGGTGCAATGTGCAAGTAGCATGACACACTAGTACTACAACTAAGTAGTCCTTTGAAGTCATCCTAAGCAATGCACATTCATATTCAATAAGTCATGAAAAGGAAGTAGCTCATAATACAACCAAGTATAACATACATCTTTACATATAGAATGTAAGAGTCAACAGTTCTCAATAACATCATTTAGAGGACTTTCATGCATTAGACTTTAAGACAGAGAGAACTCACTATGATCCTCTTAAAGACTACTTATGACATGCATGGATCACATCCCATACTACCACACACACGTCATAGAACTTCTCAAGAACCATAATTTACATCACACATAATGGGAATAAACGTTTAACCCACATACACCATGAGAGCTAAGTCGTGGAATCCGTTGTTCTGTTTCTACATCGAAAAGAGAGAGTCCACTTGCCTAAGGTAGGTAGGTGATCTCCTATCTTTGGTAATGACCACCGAATATTATATACCCCTATGTTGCCACATAGTTATGGGATAGGAATATGTTCATTGGAACCCAAGGCTAACATTAGGGGAGTTTCAATCTTACTCTTTCTAGTCAGTGCTTAGCCTACATACCCATATATTATTTCAATCACATCATAAAAATGTACTGGATATGGATACCAACATTAGTCCTACAAACCCAAAGTACATACACTTGAAGGGTCTCCACCATTAGGTCTATGATTCAAGGTATATAAGGATAGATCATTGATCTTACTAAGAAGAGCCACCACCATTAGGTCTACCACTCCTAGATTCATCATTTCACACAAGAAGGAGGCCACCACAATTAGATCTATCATTCAAGGTTATACATTCACATTGGTTCCTAGACTCATCATTAAGGGACACCACCTTTTAGGTCTTTTGGTTCTAGAGATAGTATAATATACCTCATTTGTATTTCACAGAGAGGCTACCAACATTCATCTACAAAATAAAGAAATTCACTCATTTATTAATTTATGAAGAGGCTATCAGCATTATATCTACAAATTCAAGACATTAAGACAAGATACATTCATTATTAAAGAAAATGATGTTTAAGCGTACCAATTCAATATGCTTTATTCATGATCACATTCATCACTACAAGAAAAGGATGTCTAGCCTACCAATTTAAGATATTCAATATTGCATTATAGATCAGTTCACATTTCTTCATATACATTCATGTGTGTTAATTTAGAACAAGACTTGGATCATAACACTATTACATAAAAGGTATCATCACAACATACTGATAAATATTACACCTATACTTCACATTATGATCATACCTAGATTCCTCATGTCTATAGAGATAAAAGGAAGATAACCTTCAATTCAATACAACAACATATGAATCAAGTAAACACCTCAACCTTCAAAGTGGATCAACATCAAACTCACGATTCTATTTCAATAAGAAATAAATCATAACTTGTCTTTAAGTCAATAAACATCAAATCACCAACACATCAATATTCAATAATTTCAGTATAATTAAGCATAGATGATGATACAATTCAATAATCTATTACAATTTAGGTAATATTCATGAATATACATCCATTATCAATAGACACACTTCATAAGGCATAATTGAGTAATTGAAAGAAGTCATGGGTTCATATAGTTTTTCATCATAGATCATCAATCAAAAAGTAATTTAATCATATAATACTATTAAAAACACTTCGAAATCATTTGATCAAAGAACCCATGCAATTGAGTAAAACTTAAGGTTTTTCTTGGACTTGAAAACTTTGAAATTGAATCTAGGGTAAAGAATAAACCTAAATGATGAATCAACATACCTTATTAGATTAAATCCAATGAAAACTGAAGAAGAAACTAGCTTGAACTTGACCTCAATCTCCAGTGGAGTTTTTAGAGAGAACGTTTTAGTAGTGAGAGTTTCGATTTGAGAGATGAAGTCTAAATGAGGGTTTTAATGTTTTAATACTTTCAATATACCTTAAATAACCTAAAATAACCTTTCACACATTAATTAGTTGGTCACTTGATAGCACATATGTGCCATCCCGGAGACCTAGACTTCTAGACCGTGAGTCCATTCACGGACCATACTATTGGTATGTGGTCTGGGTTAGAGGAATGTTTTTGAGGGACATGACCCATAGAGTTCATCCACAAGGAATGGATGGACCTGCGGGGCATGGACCCCTATCCGTAGGTCACCCATTTAGGCCAAACTTCATGGTTCATTGGGATCTTGGGGTTAGACTTAGGGTCCTCCTCAAGGACACTTAGGATGGTCCTTGAGGAGTCGTACCTTGACGTATAAAATTTAAACACCTTAACCAAGACTCGGGACACATCAAACACCACAAAACCTTACATCAAACTCAAGCACAAACATCTTAGGCTCTAGTTTTACTCGTTCATTTTTAGGGTTGTTATAACTATTATGGTGCTCTTAATTGTGTTAGAATTTTCCCGTTCATTTTGGATTAAATTTTTAACGTGGTTTTCGAATCTCATTGATCCAGCTCTTGATTATTTGATTTGTAAATGTTATTGATATTCTCTTGTACATTTGAGTATCAGTTGTGACCAATACGAATGACTTAAATAGTGCTCTTAATTAAAAATATGTTGTGCTAGTCCAATAGGGAAATTTGAGTGTATAAGTCTTGTGTGAGCTCTTAGCATCTCATTGTGACTAGCTGATTTGTCAAGATGAGTAATTGGAATGACCATTACACACGAGCTTAACTTGTAGAATCATGATTGATGATTTTCTTGAAAGTTGTGTGTGGTGAGGTTTACTTAGAATATGTTAATGGTGATATGTAGAACTTACCTCATTGGTCTAATTGAATATTTTTGGTGAATGACGCGAATGATCTTAGGCAAAAATCTTTGAGAGTTAACGAAATTTCTATACGTTTTGTGTGACCACCTCGTGAGTGTGTAAACCTAGTTTGAAAATATTTAAGCCTAGAATTTTCTTTATATAAATCTGGAAAGCAAATGACCTTGTCCTCCGCACCTAAAACCTACATGGCGTATGAGCTTATTTGAATAGCCAACTTCAGCCAAAAGCCTATTTTGTGGTATGGTAAGAAGGAGGAAAGAAATTATGTGAGAATTTCATGAAATCCATCCTTGGAGACTTGTGTTGAAGAATAGATGGAATCCCTTGACTAAAAAAGGTATAAAGAAAAGCAAGAAGAGAAAAGTGATGAAACATGGGTTAATTATGCATTGTGGAAAGCAAAAGGGTATCAAATCAGATATACCAAAAGCATTTGTGTGCTTGAATATGTGAAGAATTGTTGTGAAGATGAAAAAAATGAAAAAATGGAAAGAAGTGATATTCAAGTCATACTTCATGAAGGTCGAAGTCACTATTTCAAATTGATCATAAATTTACTCTTAAACCCGTTACAAGCCATGAAAGGCTTTTATGACCCTGAAGAATCCGAATGATATGTTGATCAGAAAATCTGGGCAAGCCTATGGGTAAAATCATGCATATGTTTGTCATTGAGATTGTGAGATTTGATTTATCATTCTGAAACTGTAATCCTTGATTGACTTTGTGAGAGAATTGAATCATTCTTGGTGTAAGGAAATTTGAATACTCTTGTTGAGCATGAATTTGCATCTGCAGTGAGCATTGTGAGATTGAATTCAATTTTGATGATGGCTAGTAATAGTTTGAAACAATCATTGCACAATTGAACATTGTATGTGCAAATTGAACCTCGTGTGCATTCATGTTGAATCTCTAGTAAAACTATTTGTAGGCATCTCTATTGGCCTGATTCATTTTATGTTTTACTTGAGGGCAAGAAAGTCAAACACATGATCTGATCGGTGAGTAGAAGGATGAATTCATGAAGGAGCAAAGCAAAAAAGGACAAGAGGAGAAAGTCGGCAAGCCCGACTTACTTCATCTAGTTGACTCCGTACACAAACTTTGGGAACGTATAAATATTATTCATGTTCCGCAACATTGTGGAACATTTGATGCTTCAATGCTAAGGATTAATACTAGAATTCAGAGTGTTTTGTATGATTTGATGAGTTTTTTTATTATGTAGAAATACTATAGTTTGTGGGATAAACTGAAAGAAAAAGGCAAAAAATGCTCAATGGAAGACCACGAGTACCTAGAAGGGTCGTGGTCCTTATCATGGTCTGTGGTTTTTGTCGCGAAGGTCAACAGTATGGAGACCTTGGAAGAGTAAGAGTAGATTGGACCAAGTGAAGATCACGACCAACCTCATGGAATCGTGAAGATGAACCAGTAGATGGGCAAGAAGAAGTTTTGATGGTAAGTAACCAACTGAAGACCAAAGGCATCTCTAAAAAACATGGTGTTGTCTGTGGTCCAATTTCAATAATGGGGGCATAAAGGACTCAAAATTTTGGAGTTCCAAGTGAAGACCACGGACACTCAGACAGATCATGGTCTCTGTAACGGTTCATAATGTTGACCGTGGTGCAATCCAGAAGTGAAAGCATGGAGGACCAAAGTTAGAAAGTCCAAGTGCAGATCACGAAGGGCTTAACTTACCTTGAATCCCTTCACGGGTCCTAGAACAGTCCATGGAGTACCTTAATTTGGTCTTCCTTTGAGTAGGACTCCTTTTTAAGAACAATTAGTTCGAACTTATTAGTTCACCTTTGGATTATTATTGATCATCTTACGTTTTATGAAGGAGAAGACGATATCACTTTTAGTTTTTGATTTTGGATTCGCATTGTTATTATCACTTTGAAGTTTGGATTTCGATTATCAAACTATCAAAGTGGTTGTTGATTTAAAAATTATTTTCATAAGTATTTCTTAACTTGTTTTCATTCTCCATTACTGATTCATTATGTGAAAAAATTAGTGGCTAAATACCACGACTGGGGCTGTGGAATCTATGACGATATTCTAGTTGTGATCCCATAATACGAGTAAAAGGCAATCTATATTAACAATATGCAGGTTCTAGCTATAAATATCCTGTTAGTTTGGTGAGTACACGCATTAGACAAGCCTGTATCTTGTACTTGTTTGAGAGAAAAATACCAGTTAGGAAAAGCTGAATCAAACTAATAATTTTGAGTCAAAGATTGAGTTTGAAAGAAATAATATTTAACATTAGATCATTTTAAGCGAGGTTCAACATTGGTAACACTCAAAGGTTGAGAGAATAGGAGTGATTATTATCTAATTTGGCTGAGAAGCGTTAGATAATTTAACTCGCAGAGATCTTGTGAAAAAAAATTTGCCAGACACTCTAATTTCGGCGGAATACTAGAACTATTGTTATGGTGAACACAATCTTGTTTTTTCTTAGTTAATTAAATCAACATTATAACAAAGTAGTCTTCTAGCTTCGAATCTAGGTTTTGACTGCAAGTTTTGCTGATCAGAACATTTCAACCAAAACCTAATTTACTTTCAGTTGATATTTGCTTAGGAGATATTAACAACATTCGAATAAATGTGATAGTGAAACCTTATATATAAAGAAATTATTTTTAGGATCGACCTCAACTCTACTTAAGTTATTTAAATTGACAACAACCGTTTATACTTCTTATTTGAACTGTACGTTTGGATTTTTAATTTTATTTTGAATAAGAAGAGGAGTTCTTACGAAATCTACTTCAGGGTTTTTGGTAGTTTTTACATTCTTGAACATTGTCTTACCAATTTTTGTATAGATTTTGAGATTTTAGATTTGATTTCATTATTTGAGAATTACAGATATTTAACACCACGATTTTTGAAAAAACTAGAATTAGAAAGACATCATATTAGTGCAAATAATCAAATATGTGAAAGTTTGGCCAGTTAAGTTAAGTATGTGTTTTTGGTCAACCTCAAACAACCGTAACTCCTATATCAAGATTAGTTAGTTATTCTACAAGATACCATAGGAAATATTATTGAATTATCTTTCAACGTCGCCGAGTTTGATCAATTTCGAGTTTGTACGAGGGAGATATGCTTTTTTGAAGTTGGGATGTCTAGATAAAGAAAGTCAAAACCGGATTTTAGAAGGGAATTGTGGTCTTTTCACAACCCAATTAATTAAATTTCTTTGTGGTAATTTTGATGGGTTCTCAACTGAAAGAGAAAAAAGGACAAAAGAGAAGGAGAAGCAAGGAATCGCCAAGTTTTTGAAGAATTTTTTGTGGATTCTGCCAAGGGGTGATCCCTACGAGGTACGTTAGACGACATAGCAATGTATTACTTCACCATGCGCCAATCGTGATTCAATTTAGAGTAGTGTTCTTGAAATGAAAGATTATGAGTTCTTGATGAAATTTGTTTAAGTTCTTGTCAATTCTTGTTGTTGAAGTTGTTAAGAAGTTTCTTGAGTTTGATTTATGAGATTAGTTGTTGTTCTGTATTCCAATCTATGTGTTTGGGAAAAGAACCAATTCAATCTAGAGGGTTTAAAGTTAAAAATCGAGCAAAAAAATTTTCAAAAACCTATGAAGAAGGATGAGATGTCGCCCCACTAACAGCACCCCTACCCACCTTCTGAATTTTTCCCTCTGGCTCCCCGCACCACTTAGAGTGCTAGGGACACCATGTGTTCCACCTTTACCCACTTTTTTTCGTTTGAGTTCCCTAGCAACGTGCCAATGTTTTCTAGTTTATTTCTACACTCTAAGGTACTTTTAAACATCAGGAAATCATCTATAAACATTATATCGTGAACCTTAAATCTGTAATTTTATTCAAGGAAGTTAAGAGTCAAGTCAAGAAGAGTTCATAGAGTTCTCTAAAAGTCGCACAAATGTTTTGACTTTGTTTTAAGACTTTTGTTTTGAGTTGAGTAAAAAGTAAAGCTTGAAGTTCATTTCTTCATAACAATATATTGAGACTATATATTCCCAAAGAGTAAAATGTTTTCACATTTAATTAAGAAAGAAAACACCGATTTCCAAGAGAGATTTAGGGAGTTTTGAGTAATAACCTCTAATCACAAAAAGATTTTTCTTTAAAAAACTATGAGCTGAATATATTTTCGACGTAGTATTGAGCACCGATATGAGGACGAGTTCATAATAAATCAAGTCTCCATAAATCATGTAGCCATCGTGTGTAGCAAGGGTCATACTTTTTAGATGGAACCTTAATACTTTTTAGCATAGACTATTGAATCCACTTAGTTGTGGCGTTCTCTCTCCGGGCAAGTTATAGGACAATTATGGCAGTGTGGGTGAGACATTGTATCATCACATTAACTCATTGTTATGCTTTTCGGTTAGAGAAACTCCAATAGAATTATATTACTTAATATATGAGTAAATTGAGTTGTTATTACAATTTAAATGCTTTATATAAACAGCACCTTTACTATTGTTTTATTTTACATTTGAGTTGAGTATCCATGAGTTCAGTAAAGCAAAGGTAGATGTTCTGTTCATATTCATTTCAAGATTATGTCATGTTAAGTTTTCCCCTCGCGTGCTTGTACATTCAAGGCACTTATGACAATTGGACCGCATCTTATTATGATGCAAATACAGGTAACCAGGATCAACATGCAGCACCTCGTCAATTCAGTTGAGGACGCAGAGTTAGCTGGTGAGCCTCCTTACTTTATGGAGGATCCCCTTCCATATTGTTTTAGTATTTCAGTTTATAGGAGGACATGGGGTCGTGTCCCGACATCACTCATCGTTTCACATGCTTCATATATGGATAGTTTTAGTTCTTTAGTATTTTCATTTTTAGTCGTTTAAGTTAGGACTTGAGTTGCCATTTTGGCTAGTTTAATATTTCCTTAAAGTTATTGCATGAGTATTTTTTTTTGAGACTGCTTCTCTTAAATTAAGTCGTCCACTAGAGTTAAGCCAGGCCAAGGGTTCGGTTATCACGACCTAAATCTAGATCCCAGACCAGACCGGCGTCGTTGATCTCAGAGGTCGCAGATAAGCCTACATACATCATCGTTACTTCATCTAGGTTAATTTTAGCGGAAAATTTGAACTTTTTATTTCTTATTTTATGTGAAACATATTATATCTAACATCATAGGCGTTATCAAATCAACCATCTAATATAGAAATAATCAAATGAAAGAAGCAGTTCATAATTGCATTAAACGTATCCTTGCAAAAACGGCACCAATACAAAGTCTGAAATGAAATGCGAAATAGAAAACTAGTGAGACATGCTCAATTATATAAAGCCTACATCTAAACTAGATAATAACAGTAGACATCCTTGAATGTATGAGTCCTACCAAATCCAGATGAAAGCTCCACGTCCGGATAGTTGCAACGTCGTACTATAAGCTCTAATATCCACCAGTGCCTACACCTAAAAGTAGATATTGTATGGAATTAGAACACACTTGTACTAAGTATGGGTATATGAAAGCACACACCAAGGATAGTGCATGAGTAAGAATAACTCTTTCCTAACAACATAATTTATGGAAAGTCACGTCAGTGGACTTGCCAAATTTGGATTAGGAAAGTCAATGGACTTGACAGATTTGGATTAGGAAAGTCAGTGGACTTGCCAATTTTTTATTAGGAAATTCATGCCATGAAAGTAACATGCATCATCATACTTATCATTCTACAAGCAGCACATAACATATTACAGATATCATATCACGTAGTTCATATCATTCTTTCATATGCCAAGAGACCTTGAATCATGGACTTGACATTAGGACTTCCCAAAATGAGGGCACAACATATAGGACCTCAACTAGAGAGCCTTCTTCAGCAAACACAGAGTCTTCTTCATTCGCTCATATGTACTTCATTTTCATTCATTCATATACTAGTGCAATCGCCAGTCATACCTAGGATGAAGTTTAAGACTCGCATTGGGTTTGTTGTGCAATGACCAAGAATAACCTAGTGTCATTACTTAAGTCTAGCTCACCTCTTGATTATCCTATCCTAACACCTTTGATATCATTCATTTCATTATGTGCATCATTTGACGCTGGCCTCATTCTTTCTTTGGGAACCTTAACCTTAACCAACATAGATAATGTGAGCATCATGAAATCCAGTGTCTTCCCCACACCGAAAAGAGGTAGAATCACCGGCCAAAGTGACCCGAACATGCTAGCGTATATGGGGAGTCGAACCCTGCTAGATCCCTATATTGGCAGTATAGGTTCAAAGACCAGGACATATAAGGAGACCCATACCCGACATGCCGGACAATCTCATCTCATGAGAGTTACACGAACCTCCACCTCTCCTAAAGGAAGGCATCACCACTCATAGCTAGCCTATCGGTGCTCAGCATAAAGTTCCATTACATTCAACTCATACATCATTAAAGATGGCTTCTAGCATGAGGACATCATAGATCATTAGATGATTTCTCATCTCATTATTAGTATTAAGTATGCATTAACTTCAATATTTTCATTAGAGTGTCCATAGAGATTGGTCTCTACATTAACTTTACACTCTCATAGGTGAATACGTTTTGGTAACATTTAATTAGGCTCATTTGAGATTGCTCTCATATTTCACATTAGACTGTTATCATATTGTCACCTAATACATTAAATTTAACACATTTGCTTTTCATAATTACTCACCCCATTCACGTGAATGTTCATTTCATCATATGTCAATGCACTTGGCCATTTAGTGTGTTTCACAGTCTTACTTATCCCTTCTAGGGTTACATCATTTTATCACATATATCTTAGGCTCACTTACTTTTAAACGTATGCTAGACTTATGAGTCCACACATACAAGCCATGAGGTTTCATTCATAGCTGGTCCAAGTGATTCATGTTTACCCAAGATTATGTGGTACAAGACTGATGCATCTTGCAGATATGCGAAGATATTGATTTCGATCTTTAGTGGCAGCATTCATTAAATATTTACTTATGTATGAGTTATGTGTCAATACAGAATTGGGAAAGGGAACCCGATTTCGAATCCCTTGGACAACACTTAATATTATTTTAAACTTTATAATTGCATTTTTAGGATTTGGGGGACCCTAGTTCGATCCCCATCAACCCCATAATATTTCCTTTATGTTTCTCCTCTCCATTTTCGTTTAAGTCAAGGATGTTGTGGGTTCAATCCCCCATAAGCTCATTATTTTTCTTTTAATTTATCTCTTAACTTTCTCACCCATCCAAGAGGTTGTTGGTTCAACCCCACTCTCCATATTTATTTTCTCCTTTATTTTTCTCCTAACTCTCTCATCTATTCAAGAAGTTGTGGGTTCAAATCCCCACTCAGCACATCTATTTTTCCTTGCATTTTTTTCACGAAAATTTTATGAAATTTTCATTTGGTGAGTCATGGGTACAATCACCAATGACCTCACATTCAAAAAAAATTTAAACAAAGTTCATTTTTAAAAGTTTGCCGAGACTAATATTTCCAGCAAGCTGGGAATTTAGTCCTCTCCAATCCATTTTTGTCATAATCTTTTGTTGATCTTTTTGTAGATTTCAAGTAATGTTGTCTTGGGTTCAATACTTAGTGATTTAGCTTATTTTACCTTCATTTTTCATTCCATTTTATACCACTTTGATTGGCCGAACCAAACCTACCAAATGCTGGAAATTTGTTCACTATTTTCAGCTCCTTGTTATCATCATTTGTTCATTAGATCTTAGGACATTTCATGAATCTTTTTAGTTCATCCATATGTATAGTTTTTTCATGGTTATATTAAGCCAAGAATTAATATTGAATCCAGCAACATTACACCACTTTTGCACATCATGATTTAAACAAACATTTGCACAAACATCACTTTTCACATACTTTCAGTTGGCATATATTAACAGTCTTACAATTCCAAACACATAATAATGAACACATTATCACGAAAATCACACTTCATACGTAAACTACCAGAAAATATACCAGCAACATGATGTCTAACCTATTTCATATTGAAATTAGAAGGATACTAGGGACAAGGAGTTCGACAAGAATGGCAATAACCCTAGTTTCAAAATTCGTCGAATTCGTGGAAAGGATATTGTCTTGGAGAAAGGAGTCCAGGAGAGAAGCCCATACCTGACTTGAGTATTCTTCAACACACGAACTGCTGTCCAAAACCCTCTCCAAATTCACGTCGATATCCCGAAACTTAAACACAAAACTCGATGGAAAACCCTTTTTTTTGCTTTAGGTTTTTTGTTAGCTTTTTGTCTACGTTTTTGACGTGTAAATTCTTCCAGTATGAAGAACATTTGGTTTTGTTTTTTGTTCTTGTATTTAGTTAGCAGATAGAACGCAAAAGTGAGAGAGTCGATCGTGAAAGAGAGAGGATAAACTTGAGATGTGAGTTGTTCCTTAAGATTAGGATTGTAGTTTTAGACTTAGTGAAAATAAGGTTTTGTTAAATTGTAAAAATCTGATTTATTTAAATCACGCGTGAAAGGACCTTATTGCCCTTACAAAAAATTCAAATGTTAAACCCCATTTGAATTCACCTGGGTGTCTCTTCCGTCGAGGATCAAACCCATGACGTCCCCATCGCGAAAACGGGTCCCTTTGGGTGGACCCGACCCACACCGACCCATTTATTTATTAATTAATTAATTAATAATAATCTGATTTTATTTTTTCTCAAATCAAAATTTAAAGATTAATTAATTAAGTTAATTCTCCAATATAGATAATCAAGTTAAATAATTTCTCCCACCTAGGTTCGAACGCATGTGGAGCAAGATTTTGCTCAATGGGCAATTTCATCCCTTTCTATCCAAAATGCCCCTCCACCATATTAATTTAATAACTAATTACATATTTAGAGTATTTACGATACTACCCTTAGCCTAGAAAAAGACCATTTTACCCCTAGACCCTCCAAACTTAAGATTTCCCCTTTTTAAGTTCGGTAAAGACTCATCCGGGTAAATCTTCATATTCGGGAGCCCTTCATGTCTTTACCCAACCTTTCCTCGCTCAACTAAATCCCCAAGTTAGTTGTCTAGGCTTTAACAAGGGTTCTGAGGTCTGGTTCTACGCGTATCAATCCGTGTGAACCAGGTCTATTTGTAGGTATTCTAGACACATTAAGCATTACTTAGCATATCCATTTTTAGGGTTGTTACATTATCCCCCCTAGGAACATTCATCCCCGAATGAAATTTATTATAATGTAGCACAACGCCAATCATATCATGACATAGGTATTATACAGAGTCGGGCAACAGCAACCAGGAATGGAGGAGATAAGGAACTTAGACTTAAGAATAGAAAATCTAAGTTTAAGAGATGAAGATATGAGGGTAGCAGGATCTCATATCGGCCTCGGCGTCCTATGTAGAACCCTCAACAAGATGGTTCCTCCACAATACCGTCACTGTGGAAACCTCCTTGTTTCCCAGCCGCTTTACCTGCCGGTCTAAAATCTCAATAGGACAAGTCTTCATCAAATCCCAAACCTTCAACAGGTAGAATCGATGCTGGATCACCTAGGCACTTCTTTAGCATAGATACGTGAAAGACTGGATGAACAGAAGCGAGCTCTGCAAGCAATGTAAACTCATATGCCACTTCACCACACGTTGTGGGATCTCTTATGGACCAACATACTTCGTATTCAACTTCCCCTTCCTGCCAAACCTCATCACCCCTTTCATAGGTGATATCTTCAAATAAACCTGGTCACCAACATTAATCTCTAAGGGCCATTTTCTATTGTCTGTATAAGACTTCTACCGACTATAAGCAGTAGCCAACCTGTCTCTACTCACCCTGACCTTCTCTAAGGCCTCATGAATAATCTCTGGACCCAAACTGGATGACTCTCCAACCTCAAACCACCCAACTGGAGACCTACACCTCCTACCATATAGTGCCTAAAATAGTGCCATCCCATTGCTGGAGTGATAACTGTTATTATACGAGAACTCTATCAAAGGCATATGGTCGTCCCAACTACCTTTGAAGTCAATCACACACGCTCTCAACATGTCCTCCAATGTCTGAATGGTGCGCTCTGCCTGCCCATCAGTCTAAGGATGAAAGTAAGTACTAAGCTTTACCTGCGTGCCTAAGTTCTTCTAGAAGGATCCCCAGAAATGAGGAGTAAAATGAGCTCCTCTATGTGAAATGATAGACAAAGGAATACCATGCCATCTCACAATCTTATCAACGTAGAGTCTCGCATAATCCTCAGCTCTGTAAGTAGAAGTCACAGGGATAAAGTGGGAAGACTTAGTCATCCTGTCCACAATAACCCATTTAGAGTCATGTTGTCTCCTGGTCTTCGGAATACCAACCACGAAGTCCATATTAATTGCCTCGCACTTCCATGTCGGAACCTCAATCATATGTGTAAGACCGCCAGGCTTAAGATGTTCTACCTTAACCTGTTGACAATTCGGACACTTGGCCACATATTCAGCAATGTCCTTCATGACATCCCACCAATAGATCTACTTAAGGTCATGATACATCTTGTTGGAACCTGGATGTATCAAATATTTGGAACCATGGGCCTCTGCATCAATTTTGTTCCGCAAATCATCCACATCTAGTACACACAGCCTTTCTTGGTTCCTAAGTATGCCGTCACCTCCCAAAGCAACAGACTCATTCATCTTATCCAACACTGAGTCCTTCAACTCCATCAACATAGTATCAAGATGTTGAACCTTCTTGACTTCAACTACTAAGGATGATTCAGAACTAGGATGCACTGAAACACCACCACTAGTAGATTCAATAACCGCACACCCAATCTGGGCATTCTGTGTAAATCTTTCACCAACTCCTTCTTCTCATCCTCAAAGTGGGCTGTACTTACCATGCTCATCCTGCTCAAAGCATCATCTACAACATTAGCCTTACATGAATGGTAGTGGACATTCATATTATAGTCCTTCAACAGCTCCAACCATTTCCACTGATGTAGATTCAACTCCCTCTGCGTGAATACGTACTTGAGACTCTTGTAGTATACACATGCACTCCATACAAGTAGTGCCTCCACAATTTCAGTGCAAACACAACAGCTGCAAACTGCAGATCATGAGTGGGATAATTCTTCTCATGAACCTTGAGCTATCTGGATGCATAAACTATCACCGTACCACCCTTCATAAGAACACAACAAAAACTAACCCTAGATGCATCACAATAAACAGTGTATTCTCACCACACTTAGGCGAAGTAAGCACCGGTGCTGAACTGAGTCTATTTTTGAGCTCCTAGAAACTCTTCTCACAATTATCCGCCCATTCAAACTTAACTTTCTTCTTCGTCAAGGCTATGAGTGCAGCAACAATGGAAGAAAAACCCTCCACGAACCTGCGATAATAACCAGCCAATCCCAAGAAGCTACAGATATCTGTGGGAGTAAGAGGTTGTGGCCAGTTCTAAAAAGCCCCAGTCTTCCTGGGATCTACCTCCACACCTTTATCGGACACAACATGACCTAGAAAGGTCACTGATCTGAGCCAGAATTCACACTTGCTTAATTTGGCACATATGATGTTGTCTAAGTACCTTCAAGGTTAGTCTCAAATGTTGTTCACTTCCTTGATCTTAAAGTTGATGAGAATGTCATCAATGAATACTATGACGAAAGATTCAAGGTATTCACGGAAAACTTTGTTCATGAGATCCATAAATGCAGCAGGTGCATTCGTGAGACCAAATGATATAACTAGGAACTCATAGTGATCTAGCGGGTACGAAAGGCTGTCTTTGGGATATCTCCATCCCTAACCCTACGAAGATGGTACCCTGAACAAAGATCAATCTTTGAGAAGAAACTAGAACCTTGGAGTTGGTCAAACAAGTAATCTATTCTGGGAAGTGAATACTTATTCTTGACAGTGACTTTGTTGAGCTACCGATAATTGATGCATATTTTAAGGGTTCCATCTTTCTTTTTTCACAAACAACACGGTTTCTCTTAAATATGGGCTCGGAATCCCTATCATAGAGACCCTTGAATGAACTTGACTCCCCTTGGTGGGAGCGTCCCTTAATAACCTGGGCTTATCTCTTGTTTAAATTCAACTCTTCCTTGAAAAGTTCTTTTCAGCTTGCCTTGACCTATTCCCTACCCTAGTGTGCTTCCTCTTCCAGCTTTTTCTTTTCCACTCGTTGGACATGAACCATAAGCCTAGAAAAGTCCATGCTATCATGCAGCATAGTTGTACTACACTTCCCCTCGAGATCCTTAACAATCTAATATCCAGTGTAAACGGGAGGATTAATCCTCGTGAAGTCCCTTAACCTGTTACACATGGTGCTGGCAGGTAGGTTCTCCCTGGGAACACCTTGTTTCTCCGCCTAGGCTGTCATAGCCTGAGCTGGTAAAGTTATGGCTTGGGCCATATCTACCAAGTTTGTCCTCACTTCTCCATTTGTCAACGCGGTTGGGTTAACATGCGTCTCCATTCCAGCAGCTGGAGCCTGGGGAGGAACTTCATTTACCCTAGTAGCTGCTCTCTCCAATATCTCCGCCTGCGTTTCTCGTTGTATTCATCTTTCTAAATCTCAAGAGTTCATGTTAGATATGGTCTTAACACCAAGAAATCAGACATTACAGAAGGCACGATAAGATTTGAATAAGGGAATTTCCTACGCATCATGCAGTCTCTAGTTCTGGATAGTGGTGCACTTCGCTACCATGACTTAGAAACTACTCAATGTTGTTGAGGTGAATTTATTATCCTCGGAACTTAACCTAAGGCTCTGATACCAACTTTTTCACGAGCAGAATCTAGACCATAGACAAGATCGGCAGTGTTTACCTCTCAGAGGTCGCATACAAGCCTAAATACGTCATCAGTACATCATCTAGATTATTTTTAGCAACAAATTTGAACCTTTTGTTTTCTTATTTCATTTGAAACATATTATACTTAACATTGTAGGCGTTCAAGAATCAATCATCTAATATAGAAATAATCAAATGAAAGAAGCAGTTCATAATTGCATTAAACGTTTTCTTGCCAAAACGAAACCAATACAAAGTCTGAAATGAAACACTAGTACAACATGCCCCACTAGCTAAAGCCTACATCTAAGTTTGATATAACAGTAGACATCCTCGAAAGCATAAGGGCCTACCAAATCCAGATGAAAGCTCCACGTCCGGATAGATGCAACTTCATACTATAAGCTCTAACATCCACCTGTACTTGCACCTAAAAGTAGATATTGTATGGGATTAGTACACCCTTGTACTAAGTATGGGTATATGCTAGCACAAATCAAGGACATGCATGAGTAAGAATAGATCTTTCCTAACAACATAATTTATGGAAATTCAAGTCAGTGGACTTGCCAAATTTTGGTTAGGAAAGTCAGTGGACTTGCCAAATTTGGATTGGGAAAGTCAGTGGACTTGACAAATTAGGATTACGAAAGTCAGTGGACTTACAAATTTTGGATTACGAAAGTCATTCCATGAGAGTTACATGCATCATCATACTTATTATTTTGCAAGCAGCACATAACATATTAAAAATATCATATCACGTAGTTCATATCATTCTTTCATATGCCATGAGACCTTGGAATCATGGACATGACATTAGGACTTCCCAAAATGAGGGCTCAATATATAAGACCTCAACTAGGGAGCCTTCTTCAGCAAACAGTGAGTCTGCTTAATTCGTTAATACGTATTTCATTTTCATTCATTCATATACTAGTGCAATCACCAGTCATACCTAGGATGAAGTTTAAGACTCTAATCAGGTTTGGTGTGCAATGACTAAGAATAACCTAGTGTCATTACTTAAGTCTATCTCACCTCTTGATTACCCTATCCTAACACCTTTGGTTTCGTTCGTTTTATTATGTGCATCATTTGGGCTGGCCTCATTCTTTTTTTGGTAGATTTAACCTTGACCGACATAGATCATGTGAGCATCATGAAATCCAGTTTCTTCCCCATACCGAAAGGAGGTGGAATCACCGGCCAAAGTGACCCAAACATGCTAGCTTATATAGGGAGTCGAATATTGGCAGTATAGGTTCAAAGACTAGGAGATATAAGGAGACCCATACTAAGCATGCTGGACAGTCTCATCTCATGAGAGTTACGTGAATATCCGCCCTTCCCGAAGGAAGGCATCAACGCTCATAGCTAGCATATCGGTGCTCAGTAAATAGTTCCATTGCATTAAACTCATACATCATGGAAGTTGGCTTCTAGAATGAGGACATCATAGCTCATTAGATGAATTCTCATCTCATCATTAGTATTAAGTATGCATTAACTTCAATATTTTAATTAGAGTGGTCATAGAGACTTGTCACTTCATTAACTTTACAATCTCATAGGTAAGTACGTTTTGGTAACATTAACTTAGGCTCATTTGAGATTGCTCTCATCTTTCACATTAGCCTCTTATCATATAGTCACCTTATTCATTAACTTTAACACATTTGCTTTTAATAATTACTCACCCCTTCACGTGAATGTTCATTTCATCATATGCCAATGCACTTGGCCATTTAGTATGTTTCATACTCTTACTTAACCCTTCTAGGTTACATCATTTTATCACATGCATCTTAGGCTCACTTGCTTTTAAACATACGCTACACTTAATACTCCACACATACAAGCCATGAGGCTTCATTCATAGTTTGTCTAAGTGTTCATGTTTACCCAAGATTATGTGGTACAAGACTTTTGCATCTTGTAGATATGCCAAGATATTGATTTCGATTTTTAGAGTCAACATTCATTAAATATTTACTTACGTATGACTTATGTACCAATATGGAATTGGGCAAGGAAACCCGATTTCGAATCCCTTGGACAACACTTAATCTTATTTTAAAATTGATATTGCATTTTCAGATTTGGGGGACCCTAGTTCGATCCCCATCAACCCCATAATATTTCCTTTCTGTTTGTCCTCTCTTTTTTAGTAAATAAGTCAAGGAGGTTGTGGGTTCAATCCCCCACAAGCTCATTATTTTCTTTTAAATTATGTCTTAACTTTCTCACCTATCTAAGATTTTGTGGGTTCAATCCGCGCTCTCCATCATTTATTTTCTCCTTTATTTTTCTCCTAACTCTCTCATATATTCAAGAGGTTGTGGTTTCAATCCCCACTCCCTACATCTATTTTTCCTTGAATTTTTTTCACGAAATTTTTATGAAATTTTCATTTGGTGAGGTCATGGGTTCAACTCACAATGACCTCACATTGTAAAAAAAAATTAAACGTTCATTTTTTTAAAAGTTGGCCGAGACTACAATTTCCAGCAAGCTGAAAATTTACTCTCCTCCTATCAATTTTTATCTTAATCTTTTGTTGATTTTTTTGTAGCTTTCATGCTATGATGTCTTGGGTTCAATCCTTAGTGATTTTACTTATTTTACATTCATTTTTCATTGCATTTTATACCACTTTGATTGGCCGAACCCAACCTACCAAATGCTTGATATTTGTTGACTATTTTCAGCTCCTTGTTATCATCATTTGTTCATTAGATCTTAGGACGTCTCATGAATCATATGCTGCATCCTTAAGTATATTTTTTTGATGGTTATATTCAGTCAAGAATTACCATTAAATCCAGCAACATTACACTATTTTTGCACATCATGATTTACACAAACATTTGCACAAACATCACTTTTCACATACTTTCGGTTGGCATAAATTAACATGCTTACAATTCCAAACACATAATAATGAACACATTATCACGAAAATCACACTTCATACTTAAACTACCAGAAAATATACCAACAACATGATCTCTAACCTAATTAAGATTGAAATCAGAAGGATACTAGGGACAAGGAGTTCGACAAGAACAGGAACAACCCCAATTTCAAAATTCGTTGAATTCGTTGATTCTCTTGGAGAAAGGAGTCCAGGAGAGAAACCCATACCTAACTTTAGTGTTGTTCAACACACGACTTGCTGTCCAAAACCTTCTCCAAATTCACGTCCAAGTTTTATGCTGGCGCATATTTAAGGTACAAGGACATTGATTGTAAGTACTACATCTCAACTAACGAAGAGTACTCATCTCAAAAGGTACATTCTATATAACATCTCTACTAATTAAGAGTATAAACCCTTTGTCGATCATCTTGGTGATAAGCATTAAACCCCTAGGGAATGTTAGATATTCATTATATTCATTCATTGGAAAGATCTTAGGAATAGTGAGGTTGCTACGAGACACTACATCTAAACTCACGAAAAGTGTCCACCCGAAAATCCCCCTTTTTATTCTATGGAGTTCTTATGAATATTGAGTATGTTGATACACACTACATCTCTACCCACGAAGACTGTCTACCCCTAATATACCCCTTTTTCTTTCATTACATTTTCATTCACTACAGGATAAGAAATCTCTACTAAGTACTACATCTTAACAAACAAAGAGTACAAATCTATAGAGGTTACTTTTGGACACTTCAACCCAACTCTCGAAGAGAATCCAACCTCCAACCTATGATTCATTCATTCAATCATTGTGTGTGTGAGCATATGTGATAACACCTTTCACATAACCACCTTCATTCATTAACATGATAATACTACATTCGTCATAATCCACACACCATCATACTTCACATTCTCATTATGTGTTACGACCGTCATAAAGACCTAGGTTGAACTAGAGCTTCTTTTACAACCTGAGGGTATAACCTAGAAGTTATTGTATCCTCAAATCGTCACACGATGTACTCAACCTCTGAGAGGTCTTATACAAGCCCTTAGACATCGTTCATATCATAAACATAAAAATAGCGGAAAATTTAAAACTTTTCATAGCATATCATATGCTAGAACATTACTTCATATATATATATATATATATA
>NC_028637.1:62448397-62546788 GCF_001406875.1 Solanum pennellii
TATATATATATATATATAAACATCACAATACATAGTTAGACTCTAAGTCTCTTTGCCATCTTAGACTCAACTCAATAAAATAGAATAGGGACAAGACACTTAACAACATAAAATATGAGTCTAAGCTATTAAATCAACTTAAGGAAACATCTTCACATAGGCAACCCTTAAATAATAACGGTCCCTTTACTTGAACTTGGGAGATTCTATCTAATCTCTTCACTTAGGAGACATCCTATAGCTATTACCACCTACACTTTGTTTAAAAAGATGAAGAAGAATGGTATTAATACAAGAATGCACTAAGTATGGCAACCATGCAGAAACATGCATTTAAAGAGGACATTTTTTTTTAAATCATGCAACATATATTTCTAGTGAACTTCATGAACATAGGCATATATAAGCTTAATATAGTTCACATACATCATATAGACATGGATACTACTCATAATAGCACATAAGGCCATTTATCATACTTTGAGGAAAATTCAGTACATACAATAAATTACCTCTGTTTTATCTTACTTCATTCCTTAAGTAACCCTCGAGTAATACTTAGTACAATGCATCACCTTGATGTCACCCTAGATATACTCCCACTTAGTCATTATCAATATAACCACATACATATTCATTAGTCATAAGAACCTTATAGAATATAATCTTCACATAAGAACCATCACCTAAGACATACCCCAAGTCACACTAGTGCATTGTACAAGTATCTCCCAATAATAATACTCAAACCAAGTGTTCCTAAGAAGTCACCCTAGACTAGGCATAACATGTTCATCAAGTCATAACACCTTCATTTATCACTAGACATGTAAGACCCCCAAAATTAGTTAGGGTGTATAATGCCTCATTTGTGTCGATAATATTTTTAAAATGATAATTAAGGTTTATGAAGTATACATGGGCGACTTGAAGTCATTTGGAAGTCAAACATAAAGGGACGATCAAGACGTACGACGACTAGTCACCAAAGGGGCCTTATATGTTTTCATGTTCTTATATGTGTTTAATTGGATTATGAAGTCCTTATATGATTAAAAATGATGTTTATATGCATTATGTTGAGTTTTATGAAGTTCAGATGTCAAACGTCCAATACGTTCAAAATTTAGCCCTTGAGACGTGCATGTGTGTGTCATGAGTGTGCTTAGCATGTTTGAAGGTGTTGCAGGTAATTGTTTTGGGTGAAACTGATGTGGAATGTCCTTTACATGTTAAGGTATATATTAATGTAGGAAACATTTGGGTAGAATCCGCAAGGGCCCCGCAAGAAGCCCTCAAGGAGGACCCACAAGTTGTCGAGAGACTTCCTTGGCAGTGTCAATCGGCGGAGCCAAAGGATGCTTTCTCAGTCCAAAAATGCCCAGTGGATGGTGAGGCGTCAACGAAAACATATCCTGGTGATGGCATAAAGTTGTTGTCAAGCCTTAGTCCTAAACAATGGCCTGCAGTACAGTCCGTCGATGGACCTACTAGGCACTGTTTGTACCTGTCGATGGTGCTTGCAACTGCAACCTACGCACTGTTTCATTAAAGGGGTGAATGGGAAATTCACACCACGTCATAACCTGAACCTATTTGTTTTATTTGGTTATTTTTGGTTGTATTTAAGTGATAAAAAACGTGATAACTCTTTCCCCAATCCAATTCACACAAATAAGACTTCCCTCCCAAACCAAACTCTCTCTATAACCTCCATTGAAGGTGAAGCTCAAGAACAACTTGGATCGTGGTTTTCCATGGGTTATTCATCAAGTTTTAGAGGTTTTATTCTAAATTAAGGTATGGTGATCCTTCATCTCTAGTTAATCTTCAATCTAGAGAGTTCCTTTCAATGTTTTCAATGCAAGTTCATGATAAAATTTCTTCTTCTTCAATCTAGCCATAGGTTCTTTATAAAAACATTTTCAAAGGTTTTCTCATGATGAATATATGATAATGTATTGATTTTAACGGGCATTTCAGTCCAATTGCATGACCATGCTCTCTTCAAACTATCGTTTTAGCCTAAGTATGGTCTTTGTGATCTTGAATTGATTTTGATTGAATTATGATTCTAGCATGATGAATTGTTTATATCTGCTGCCTAGTACGTGCATTGATGATGAACTATGTCATGTTTGATCAATGTGGATTGATGCTTAAAGAACTTGATCTCTACCTTTCATTGGTTGTTAAGTATGGTATTCGCTGTAACATTGACTCTATAATGCAAGATTGTGGGACTCATTTGTGTAAGGATAATTGTAGCTACTGCCTTATATTCTTCTATCTTCCATGGATTCCCAATGTAGCATGATCACTGTAATCTCGACTTTATGGCAATTGTAGTAGGATTTCGTTTAGGTTATGATTTCTATAAATACTTCCTTATATTGATGTTATTAATAAATTTTTGGTGTGGATCATTCATGATCAAAGTAAAGGAGTCTTGGTAAGGATTGATCTACGTTCTTCTAGCCTATAGATTAGATGTTGTAATGTACATGCTGTGCTCTTAATTCTAGTGTAAATGAAGCATGAGTTAGACTTGATTATTATGTCTTTAGCTACTGCCCTAGATTCATACTATTGATGAAATATGAATGATGATCAGTGCAAGTTAATTTGGTTAAAGATCTATTTACTTTTACTTTCTAGTATATTGGTGATGTATTGTACTAGTTTGTAGCATGGTGTTTAGTGGCTTATGCATGGTTCCCTTTATGATTAAAGCATATTTATCTATTGCCTTTATATTAATTATTGATGAAAAAGGAGTGTTGATAAAGGATGATCAAAGGGTAACAAAATGGTAAGAATGACTTTTCCTCTCTACTTTCTTATGGCATTGGTAGTTGATGAAGCTTTGTATGGAATTGTGTGGTGTGGTCCAAGAATGGTGGAGGTGTTTTCTTTATTAACAATATAAATATGTGATGTGTACATGGCCTTGAAGGCAATCATACTATGAATGTGTGTTAATGATGGTCAGCTTGTGAAGCCTATGCCTAGTTTACTATTATAGCTTTGATTTAGGTTGTCTGACTAATGTTATGAGCATGTAAATGGTTATGTTAACTCTATGTATAATTGATTCCTACGATGAGGCCTTATAATGTTATATGTGAAGTGAAGTTAATATAGGTGCATAATGACTAGAGCTTACTGTAACGATGTTGTAAGTCTTGAATAAATGGGTCTTATGTTATGCTATCTATTCTATGAAGTATGTGATGTATCATTCACTTGGGTGACTGATAGGTGTACAAGAATGTGTAATGGTATCGGACATTGTCCATGCATTGCACATGTGTGCCTTGATAGGATAGTTCCTAGGTTTGATTATCTATGTTTATGAACAAGAATGTATGGTTAATTTATGAACATGTCTTATGTGCATGAATAAAGTAAAGTATGAATATGTGTGACCTTAGTGTGTTATGTGAAAGGTTTTCTCACATGTATATATATACACACACATGTATGATAATCTAGTCAATGGAGGGGCCTTGAAAGGTGTGCTCATGTGTACCCTAAACTAAATAGGTGCTTACATATGCTATGTCCATGTGGAAAGGTTTCTCACATGATATACGTTGATGAGCTCTCATCTTGACCTATGTTCTAAGCATAAGATGAGTCAATCTCCTAAAAACTACATTGTATAAGTAGTATTAATAAAGGGGTTCAATAAAGGGAACTTAACTTAGCACCGAGTGAACTTGACAAAGAGAGGTGGTGGCTTCCTTTGGAGGAAGGTTCACCATTGGTTTCTTATGGAGTGTTGAATTCCCTTTGAGGAACATTCACCTATGGTTACACATGAGGTGTTGACTTTCCTTTAGGAAGATTCACCCATGGTTTCTCATGAAATGATGCTACAATGCTAATGAGCATGTAAAGGGTTATGTATATCTCTTAGTTCCATAAACTATGATTGCCACACAGGATCTAGCAAGTGAATTCACTTATTATGCTAGCATGTGTTAATGTTGTACCTTGGCTAGGTAAGAACACCTTCCATTGATGTAAGGCTCGACAACACCAATTTCCATGTTTAGCACCAATAATCTTAGTGTCGGTTAAGGATATAGTTTTCCTAAAGTAAATATGGAGAATGGAAGTAAAGTAAGGACCCTAACTAGGATAACCTAAGGGTAGTTGCTTAGCGTAGGTGGGGGTATGGGACTTCACCTATGCATTGCACAAGTGGCTCTTGATGGAAGTCCTACGAAGGTATATTCTAATGCATGTGACTAAATTTATGTTCCTTATGCATGACTTTGTAGTATTTGTCTACTTGTTATGAAGATATGCATGGTATGAGTCCTAATGGATCTATGTGATGTGCTCTCTTATTATATGTACTACTAGATTTAGCACACATGCGTTGTACGTGGTTTCTTCGTCCTTAGATTGTTACACATATGAAGCAAACTTTGAGGTTTCTATTGTTTATTTTTGTATTCTCTTGTTAATTTGAGTGTATGTTATTTGTTGTTAAGTAATTTTGCATGACCTTACAATATGTGTTATTATTTATATTCTGTCATGCACGCCATGACCCATTTATAATAGTGTATAATCATTGTACTTCATAATTACATAATTGAATACACAAAAAAGTAATGTCATTGTTGTTTTTTGTCTAATTTTGTTCATATTTTCTCCTCTTCCACCCAATTTTTGAATGCGTCCATCAATCATTCATTAGTTTCATGTAGTGTGTTAACTTATTCCTGTCACATTTGTTTGAATGGTTTAATTTATTTAATATTTTGTAAAACTTCCTTGTAAACAATATTTCTTGTGTAATCCCTGTGTGACGCTCTGGTTGTTTAGTCATGACCAATATTTTAGTTGTCTCCATAGATATTCCTCTAGATAGTGCGAAGTACAATTGGCCATCTGGGAGAACATGTTGTGGTAGGTGTAATCCAACATTTGGTATTGTCTGAACCTTCTCCTTATTTATTGTCATTGCAATACATAGACGTATTCAAAGTTATTTTCAAATAAATTTGAAAGGATATCCTTCATTCTCGGGTGGTGATAGTTCTATTCTCGAAATGAACACTTGTTTTGTTGCATATTGACCTGTTGTTATATCTGCATGTATGACACTCCTGTTGAATCCTCTACAAATCAATTGTGCCCCATTGCACAACCCATTTGATGGGTGTAAATTTCTCAGCATCATTATGGGTGCATTTTCTTTCAGAACCAACTTATCGTATATAATTTACGGATTAATCAATTGTTTTGTATTTGTAATTTCTTGTCATGTTAATTATTAGATAAAGTAATACTAGCTGATATATATAAGTTTTGATGTGTTTGTTAATTTACGTATGTGGCAGTAGTCCATTTGGTGTTAATGTTTTGAGGTATTCTTCTTGATAGTAGTTGTTTGTTTCATCTTCCGCTTTGTCAAAGCTGATGTATGTTGTTGTTTCTCCTAGGAATTTTCCAATCATCAAATCATTTAGGTTATCTGCAAATTCATTTCGAATTTCTAAAATGCCCCGTTATGCTATGTACTCTGCATATTTGCAATTTTATTCTAGGTTTGGGAAAATTTCCCTGATTAATGTTTCTCCTGGATTAGAAACTTGACTTTGTTGGAATAAAATTTGTTGCAGTAGCACTATTAAGTTTTATTTTATGGTGGTTTCTTCTCCGTATACAATACGCAGCAACCAGTCACAAAATTTTGAATCTTTCCTTGCTCTCATATTTGTTGATAGTTGTATCTTTTCCATTAAAGGCCACAAATACGACTTCACTAAACTTGTGTCTACTGTCTCTGCTCATTTAGATTTCAGTACCACTAGAAGTACTTGTCGAAAGTCTCCTCCAAATATCACGACTTTTCCTCCAAATGGTGCATCTTTATCCATTATATCGCAAAAGCTTCTGTCAACTGTTTCAATCGTCTGCCGCTTCTCAATGGGTGCTTCGTCCCGTATTATTAATTTGGCATGTCTCATTTGTTTTTCTCCGCTACCTTGTTTTGACATATGTGTCATAGTTTTCTCATTTGCTTGTAGGGGTATTCGAAATCTTAACAGTGTCATGTGGCCTCCAGGCAATAGTGTTGTTGTCTCACCACTGGTTGCACAAGCTATTTCTATCATACCTTTTGATCTCACCTCGGCTAGTAATGCCCGATATAGGTAAGTTTCTCGGTTCCCCCAGGCCCATCTACAAAGAAAAGACCTTGTATTTCTTATTTCACCCTTTCTAGAATCATATTGAAAGCTTCTTTTTGTTGTTGATTCGACTTGGATTGGGATGCTGCATCCTCAAGTGGAACCTTCAGATTCATTTCTTCTGTTATTTCTCTACAGTCACCTGGTCTATTTGATGTAATTTTTCTTTTATTTGTGGTATGTCATATTTTTAAACACTTTGTCACATACTCTCCATGTAATGATTAATATTTTTCAAGGTACATTGGAGGTGAGCCTCAGTTGTGGTGGAATGGTTCCTTTGATAATTATCAGACATATCACTGTAATATGTGTCCCAGAACTTCTCACATCTGTTGGGTTGCAATGAACTAAGATTGTTGCAAACAAACTTTTAAGTGTTGTTGGCATCTTGAAGGTGACTGCCTCTCATAAACATTCTCAGATGTTGTTAAGTGATTCTAATAACCCTCTTTCTTTTGCTACCTCTTTAAAGTTTCACAATGATTTCCATTAATCCTTAGTAATTTTTTAACTGAAGTGGCTCCTCGTACGTGATTCAATAATAGTCTTTCCCAATATCTTTCTCCTTCTCTAGGATTTGCGGTGATATTGGTAGATTCATTTAGTATGTTTATTTTGTTTGATCAATTAACATGGACATTAGTTGTAATTCTCTTACCAATATTTATATGGCTAATGACTTTGCTTGATTTTCTTTTTGTCCATATTTTGAATTGTGAGTTCCATACATAAGGTTCGGGGAACTCTCTGTAAACACAATTGTGAGCCTCCATGTCTATAGAGCACATCTTGAAATACTTTATAAGCATAGTTTGTTGTACAAATTATTATTGCACGATAGTTTGTATATTTCCTCTTCCAATAGCACACTACATATGGTTTAGTCAGTATAAGATTAATTGATGTTCTATTTATGGTAAAAACTGTTTTTGTCAATCTTATTTTGCCTATAAGTGTTAAATACCTACTTGTTTGCTCATATATTCTCCACATGGCTTCTGGTGGTGAGACCCATCTTGCATCTTGAAAGCTTCTTATTGCATCAATGAATTTTTCTCCATCGTCAGATTCTATATATACGACACATTTATTGTGCCCTTATATATATATATATATATTGGTAAATATATTTTATTGCTTTAATTCCAGAGAAGACTTCAACATCAATGTGTCAATTATATCTCATCAACAAATATGGATTATAAGGTACAACCCATTGGTTATTTATTTTTATTCCATGTACCTCAGTTGTTCTCCCATCATTTCTTCTTCTGTAAATCGGATATCCATCCTTTCCGTGTATTTTTTTGTTGGTCAATGTTCTTGGGTGTTGAAATTTAAACTGACCATCTTTCATACATGGACTTATTTTACGTTTCTCCCCTCAAGGTTCATGTATCATATGGTTGATAACCAATGCGCTCAATTCTGGATGTGTAACTTTATTAGGGATTTCTGCACTAATTTATCTATCATACTCATCTGGTGATCGTATCTTGTTTCCTTCTTTAAATATTAGAAGTAGGTGTATATGTGGTAAGCCTCTTTACTGGAATTCTACAAAAAAAACTTGTGCTGCAATGGGTCCGAATATTTCTTTATTTAAAATTTGATCTATCAAGTCTTGTAATTTTGCTCAAAACACTCTAGTTACAAAATCGGGTCTATCTTGAGGTAGTTGTCCTGAACTCAATTGTTCCCGAATCTCAACCCAATCTGGGTTACATGTCATGGTGATGAATAGATCTGGTCATCCAAACTCCTATACCGAAGACAATGCATCCATATACAGGCGTTGCATATCCCTAGGGCCTCCAATGAATGATCCTGGTAGTAATACTCTTTGTCATACCTTGTCTTATCTACACTCACCGGCACTCACACTATCAACAATACCTTGGAGTATCTCCCTTCGATAATTTGATTGCTCAAATCTATAATATTGTAGTATTGTTGTTTCTATCTTAATGTATATGTCCACCACAAATTGCTGTAACAATCTCCCGCGCAACAATAGTATGGATTATATCACCCGTTCGTACTTGTAGTCTATAACAATAATGCTCCTTACATGAAATACAACCTTTTGTTTCGCGTCCTACAGCGACATCATTTATTATGAATTAGACTTAGATAACATATTTTTTTAATGTTATAATTAACAGTATAGTTTAAGTAATAACTTGCAATATGAAAGTCCAATGTATTTATATTATTTTTTTACTATATTGACTATATTGAAATATGCTTACCTTGTGCTTTATTGTCCAACCGCCCAGCTCCAATTGTACATGTTAACGTTGCAGACTCGATACTTGTATTTTTTGGTATATGGTTGTTGTTGATTGGTGTCGACATTTCTGTATTCCTTGATGCCAACCTCCTTCTTCTTTAGGTAGAATGATCGGATATTGAAGGGAATCATAACAACCATAATAATATTTTAGTCGATGATTATTTCCTGAATCTTCGTGTACTGCAATATCTCTCTCAAATTGTGTATTTGGATTGTTTCCATCGACCCAAATTGCAGCGACATCATCTACTGACGGTTTGTTATACGCCTTTTGATCTAATGAAGAATTTGCAGCAATGCGTATCTGTAGATTTTGTAAGTTTGTATGTTATTTAAGCCATGATAAGAATTATGCATATGGATTTCCCTCCATTTTTTATTTCATAATTTGGACATGATTTCCTCAAAAAAATTGGCATCTTGTAGTACCGACATTCTATTGGATAATTCATTATCTGTATCATAGAAATATAGTTAAAAGTACCATGGTCTGTCATTATTTGGAATTAGAGATGGTAGATCATGATATATCTGACCTTATGCCTTGAAAATGTATACTCCTTTCTGAGAAGATGCCAATTCTTTGTCAATCTTAACTCCAAATGATGTATAAGAAAATATGCCATTATACGCACATATATTTTTCTTGAATAATTTTGCGCCTTCTGAATCAGCCAAAAATAATTCATAAAACTCATCTGCTACGCGCAACAGAATGTTGGTGGCTCAAATTCAAACTTCAAAGTATGGTAGTAGTTGCAATCAGGTGTTTTTTTAATTCATGAGTTGATGTTGTCCTGTAGTATTGATGAGTAAGCCCTATTGCACAAACCATAATAATATATAGTTGTAGAATGTTATTTTATGTTGATTTTTTTTATATAACTTTAGTTGTAGACTATGATATTAAATATACCTCCATCAGCACTATCATCAGATATAGCTAGACGTTTCACTTTTTTTTTCTGCTTCTTCACTTGTGGTTTATTAACATAGCCATCGTCAGTTAAGGACGTTATTTTTTCCCTTATTTACAACCCTTTATCTTTATCCATCAACATTTTACAATTTTTATTTGACACCTAGTGCAAATAGGATGTGATGATTTTATGATTTGTAATATGCAGTCGTCCTAATAGGTGAAATTTGTCATTAAAAAGACATTTTGCTAAGCATACCTATTGTTTGTGCAACTGCTTCAAGTTAACTTTCATGTTTTTTTGAATTGTCCTGTAGGTAATGTTCTCCTATTTGAATTTTGTGTTTGTTGTGTGTTAATAAGTTATCAATTTTATAGTGTGTGCTCGTGTAGCAGGAATTTTAGAAGTTGAGGTGTAAATTAAGTAATGTATAGTGTTCCCGAATTCTGGGGGGTCCTATAGGCTCTTAAGTTGTCCTAATATATATGTAATGTGAAAGTATGTATTATCATTTGATAAGCGAAGCAATTTAATCATTTCTAGAATAGCAGAAAGCATATTCCTATAAGGTTCTGATAGTGCTTACTCTGGTACAGACCCTCTGTTTGATATGTCCGCATATATAATTATCAAGTATGTGTACTAATTTTATTATCTATCCTCTCACCCCAATGGATTATATTTGTATAACATCTTGTTCTGAGTTGTTTGTTGTTGCGATTTTATCTATACATTTATGGATGGGAATATATGTTTAATCTGCACCAAATGGTATACCAGAAAATGTATAATGGTGCCATTATTTTACTACCATCCTAGATGAATGGGTTGGGCTGTGTATATTTGTTATTTTGAAAATAAATGAATAATGGCGATGCCATTATTGTGTGCAGTTTACAGGGACAAGCTAATTCATGACTTGGTGAATATGTTCAGCGGAACTTACCATGTTTATGAGCAGATGTTTGATATTGATGTTCTAACTGAACTGTCGTCGGTGGTCCTTTCTGGGTAAACAAAAAAGAAGATTGTGCAACTTGAATTTGTATGCACTTCTCAACTATATGAATGTGTGACTGGTTCTTAATGTGTTGGTATTGTATAGTGATAGATCAATGCTATGTGATGGTTTCAATAGTATGAAAGATGCTAAATAACCTGATCAAGTTGTAGTTCTTTGAACTTTTTTACGGTGATATTGTAGTTCAATGGTGTTTTTAAGCTTGGTGTGTTGAAGTAGTTGCAATGATTGAAGAGGCAACTTTTGTTGTGAGTTGCAATTACAAACTAGAAAATTGTGATGTTGTTGAGAAGGTGTGACTCTCGACTAATGGGTCGCTTCGTTTGATGAGATGTATAATTTATTATTTTTCTTGAGATATTTTAAAAGTGTAGTGCTTATGTTTTGCAGGACTTTATAGTTTTAGGCAATGGGTGTTTGCTGGAAACATTGAATATGGTGTAATCAATTCATTTTTAATTGTTAATAGTGTGTAATTGTTATTGCTTCATAGTAATTTGAATGGCTTATGATATGTATTTACTTTATGCTTCTTCAGTGATTAACGTAGGGACTGTATTTTTTTGTTTTTTTGAATCCTATATTTATGATATTGTATCAATAAAGTAACTGACTTTAATGAATTGGTTAGTTCAATTCTGACGTTGAGTGGATTATGTATAATTCAACCTTGTTAATATTGAACATCTTCGATCGGAAAGTGGACACTTTTTTTAAATAAAATCAAAGACAGGGAGTAATAAATTTGTTGATTTATTTGTTGAAAATTTGAAGGCATGTTATTATAAGCCTATTCAATTTTCTTTCAATTATTAACGGATCGTTCAGATATATTATACCTACCAAAGATAAGGTTATATGGATCTAAGTTTAACTTTGTTTAGTCAAATATTCTAATATCACTTAATGTTGTTGTAAAGTTCATTACTGCTAACATTTGACACAGACTTAATGTCATTGGAAAACGTCATTACTGCTAATATTTGACACACACATGTTTACTAGGCTGAGGAACTCATGTTGTACTTTTGCACTGTGTGCGTTAACAGATAAGTATAGAAATGACATTAACAGTAGCTATTCTTTAATTCAAAATGATCGACATCTTACTTGCGTAACAAATGGAATTTTCAGTTGAATTACATAGAAAATTAAAAATTATTAAATAGTTCAATAGGTACAAACATTGAGAATTTTTTTAAAGCTTCACATTGTTTCGATACATATTTTAGAAAATACATCTATTTTTATTGTTTTTTGTTTCTTTTGTTTCATTTGGTCATCTCATTCTATGTTTTTCTTGGTCCTCTTCCTGTATGTGCTTACTGATTTGACTTTGTCATCCCTGATAGTTGGCGCTTCATCTTCCACCTAATGTATTTCTTCTGCAATTAAGATACGTCGGGAGTTCGAGACATTCATATCAATTCTGACAAGGAAGTTGAATTGCTTTTCTTACTCAACACCAATTTGCATTAGATTAGTAATGACTTTCTTCCTTTATGTAAGTAATTGAATATGTTAGTTGGTAATGTTTTCATAACAATACACATTACACTATATAAACATCTACTTAAATTTGGGGAACTCGATATGTTAAGTTTATACCTTTACTGAGTTTAATTCAATGTACTTTTGCACGTTTCATCCTAATATATATTTAGCCGCTTCAAAAAGAATGAATCCAGCTCGTCGCTCTCCATCGCACGCCACAAGTCTCAAGCAATACCTTCAAAATAGAAGGTTGTAACTTTAATATAATGTGTTTAGTTATTAGTACATATTCGCTAATGTAAAAACAGAGTATAACCTCATTTTATATTCAACATTCTGACTATCCCAATTGGTACAAGCGGCAATGTATTCTATAAATTTAACCTTTTTATGGCACTTTTTGCAAGAAGAATACCACGGCTCATCTTTATTTAGTATTTCTTCAATTGTTCCTTTGAACTTGTACATATAATCGTACAAATCACCAATACAACATATTTAAGAATATCCAAAACATACAAATGAATTTTTCTTATGGAGAGTTGAAGTATCGGCTAGTATGTACCTGTGATTCAGCTAATAACCCATCTAGAAGATTGGGTAATGGAACTTCTATGGCTCAATTGTTACCTTAGTAGGCGTTCTTATAAGATCTTTGTAGTCGGCCTTTATGATTTCACGCCTGTATTTGAAATGTGGATAGTTAACTGTAGAATCCATTTAGATATAGGTTTGTACGTTGTATAATATTGTCTAACTTTGGGTCTTATTAAGATGTAAGTTTAGAACAAACATAATAGAGGAAACATGTCCTGTTATTGCTATGTTCAATTACAGTTGATAGTAGTGACATTTTGGTTAAAGTAACAACGAAGAATATGTTCGTGAAGTATGTAATGTACCATGCTCGAAGGTTGTTTGCTTTTTGAAATATTTGATTGATCAAGACACTACTCACATTAATAGTAGAGATTCCAAATCGGCTTGGTATGAAAAGAGCATTTTAATATTTAACAAAAATGACTGGAGGCAATGTATAGATAAATAGCTATAATACATCGTTGTACATTTAAAGATTGAGATTGTAACGTCACATAAGGCCAGAATAGGCTTCTCATCTTGCAGCTTTTTGAGAAATGCGTCATTTTTCATCCAAATCTCCCCAGAGAGTGACAGTTGTATGCTCCATGCTATTTAATTGTTAGAATAGTGAATACATCATCTTATCTATCTAAACATGGTACAATATGCATTATTGCAACTTACAGCTGATTTGTAACGACTATTTCTCGTCTTTTGGAATTTACATTTTTAATAAGAAGATTCACCGAAACTAAGAAGCAAATAAAGTTTGGAAATAGATCATGAAAATTAGAGATTAGAATAGTGTAATGGGACATTAAAATAACAACTTAGTATTGTGGATAGTTTCTTAGAATAGCATCATTAGGTAATTTATCAACATGTTCCAATGATAAAAAGCCATCAGAGAATTTGTGAGTTGAAACTGCGTGCTCAGTCTCATGTATGATTGTATTGTCTATAAAGGACAATTCTACTTCTTTGTGCACAGAAGATTAGTTGGGGTTGACGTGATCTAAGAGCCCTTTGGCAATGTAGTAACTCTTATTTTGCTTCAAGGCGTCCTTCCATGTCTCTGTATGCTTATTAAATAGTGTTGCTTGAACTTTTGTGCCCTATTATTAAGCGGCAGAGGAATAGAATAAGCTCAACAAACATGAGCCATTTTAAAAGAAGGTAACTTAAAAGTTTTTTGTCAGTGTTGTTACCTCTTCATCTACTAATATTATTGTTCGGAAAGTTCCTTCATGCCTTGAATCTTGTAAGGTATTATTAAATCCCTTTGAATAACTAAGACACTCTGTTTTGCTTGTTCCGTTTCAGTCGCCATTGGGTTGTATCTGGATGAATTCAGGTACCTAGGGAAATGAGTGCAATAATATTAACATTGGGCGTCAATGTGTATGGGCACGATTGAAGAGACCAACCTCTCGTAATAGTATGCAACATTTGGCAGGAAATTCATGAAATTTAGATGTTAGAAGCAAGGTGTAATGTGACAGAAACATAAGGTTAGCAATAAAATATATATGTGAACATAAGTTATAAGTAATAATAACATGTAAAGAGGTCAATCATAAGGTTTGTAGTATCCCAAATATAGAAATTTAATAGTTGCAACCGGCAGGGACTTATTTATGTGCAGGTGAAGAAATCATATTGTTGCAGCAAGGGGGAGTACTAAGTGATTGAATAGATTGTTATTATAGTCGTTATTCATTAGGTAATGTGTTTCACGTTAGCTGTTTGCAGAAAGGCGTGAATAATTGTAGGATGCCAAGTAGTGATGTGTTTGGAATATAAAATTATTAACGGGAAAACATAGAAAAAGAACACTTACAACTTGTTTAAAAGTAGAGCAGAGAGACAATGATGAGGTTGTACGTTATCTGTATGCAGGAAAAAAAATTTAAGGGTGAATGAAACTTATAGATTCAGTGAGGAAGTTTTGAGAAGAATTATGTTTGTTGCAAACCTGTGCCTTAATTGTATATATGTTCGACGGCGAGAAGCAATTAACTGTTCGATGGGGAAAAGAAATTGAGTTCAGGAGTAATATACTGTTATATTTTTTCCCACTCTCAACAAAAGGAATCCTTAAGACTCAAGGATGTCCTATGTCAAGTTATGTTTAAAGTGTTGCAATTATATACTTATGTTATGATGTTAAAGGGTTGTATCCCTAAGATACTCTACTGATGTTGAGTCTTGGATGGTAAAAAGAGGCTAAATTATAAATATGTACTTATGATATTTCTTATATAAATGCATCAATGTTCTAGCATATGATGTGGTAAGAAAGTGTTAAATTTTCCGCAATTTACCTATGAGGATGCGATGAATGATAACTATGGGCTTGTATAAGACCTCCGAGAGGTCAAGTACGCCATGTTACTTCTAAGGGGTTCCCCCTGGTCGTGACAAGACATAAGGATACATACTTCATAACATCATAAAATGACTCTTTACTTTACCACAACCTTAGTCATAACTCATTTAGTTCATATCATAGGTAAACCAACCTCACAACCCCTTCACAAGCTTAATTGTGCAATGTACACATGGAGACCCATATCCCCACATATACTTAGTAAACTCATTTAGAAGTCATAAGAGTAATTCACATGCATAGTAATAATTCATGTCTTGACATAACATGGTCATTTAACATGCATTCATACAAGTCATACATAACATAAGTCTTTACTTAATAAGAGGCGCCAATCCTATCCTTTCTTGAAGTCATCTAGTTCAATGCATAGGTAAGGTCCATAGTCCTCCATATACTAAGTACACTTCTCAAGGAATTTGATTAGAATTCATATACTTATCTTAATTCTTCTCTTAAAATTCGGGAGACATATCCATAACTTACATAGACCATGTGAGCTACATGGAATTCGGTGTTCTACTCCCACACCGAAAAGAGAGGGTACTACTTTCCAAGATAGGACCTTTATACAAAATAGGTATTCTAGTGGATCCACTAAGCTAAAACCTACGAGGGCACGTAGTTATGGAATAAGGAGATTGCTTCTAGAAACCTTGACTTTCTAACGTGGAGGTGTCCATCTCATGAGACAACATCTAGGTTGGGAACCCGGACTTGCTAACGTGAAGGTTCTCTTTGTGGGAAGCCGTACTTACTAACGTGAAGCTCCCACTCTCATTTATCATTTTCAATCGGTTCTTAGTTTAAAATGCGTTTTTACACATCATTAAGCCTTTAGATAACATTTGTTCATAAATATTAGGCCTTAAAGACTTGCTCCTCATACATCATATAGCTCAAAGGTATCTATGCTGAGAATTCTCCTTTCATCATAGAACCTATATTATGTGAGAATATACTTTCACATAATTCTACTTCATACCTTCATATGTGTGTGCATACATGTATGAGATATAGCTTCACATAAACACCTCTTTACAACAGATGCTCATAATTCATAAATCAGATACTTAACATGCATAAAAGATAGGTAATGATGCATAAGAGAACTATCATTTCCTTAGTCATCATGAATAGAACCTACTCATAGATATGCATGAAGTGTGTGTGTGCATTGGTCAACATGATCACATAATGGCTATCACATAGCATTGAGGAAGTCACACTCTAAAGATCACAACATATGTACAACATTCTGTCAAGTCTTGAGTCAAACGCATCTAGCGCATTTAATACTATAGACTACACCCATTCACATTACATGATAGAAGGCATATACATATTCAACAAAAGAATAGAAGACTCCTAGCATACTTCGATCACACATTCATAAAAAGGATTTCATAAGTAGGGGTCATTCTACATGAGTATTCATCATCATTAGCTATATAGTCCACACTTAACCCTAACATGATCCTCTACATACATACAGTATCATCCACACGCCTAGCTCACACAACTATTGCAGAAGACTATATCCATAACTTCACATAGCATCAATTCACTTAGACATGATACTAGTTTCAAGGCTAAATCCTTCAATTTCTAAACATGGAATCATCATATCAATTCATCTCATATAAAATGTATTCAAGGGCATGATCATAACATATAAACATGTACATTAATGTAAACACCACTACAATAAGTGCACCATACCAATCAACACAATTCAATGGACATTCTAGGCTAATTAGAAGAAATAAGTTGACTTACCAAATTTCCAAGCTATGATCATCATTGATAATTTCCCAACAATTCAATATCAATTTACATAGATAATATTAGGAATAAGCAATATACTATAATCAAATCATAATTGGATCATCATTGAGTCAAGATCACAAGGCCCACATTAAGGCTAATTTGAAAGATTTAGGAATCATAGGTTCAATATGGAATTGAGTATAAATTCATCACAAACTAAACATATATTCACTATCAGAATGCTTTTGAAATCAATTTGACAAAGAACACATGGCTAGATTGTAAGATGAGATTTTTGACTTAGAATCATGTTTGGAAAACCTTTGAAAGAATTCTTTAGATGAAAGGTTATCTAAAAATAAAGGACCATAACGTTACACTATAAAGCCCATGAAAATCTGAGAAGAAATCTCCTAGAATCAACCTCCATAGCTTGTTCTTGAGCTTGGTCTTCAATGGAGGTTTTGGGGTTTTTAGAAGAGAAGAGAATTTTGGGGATTTTGATTTCTTAATGGATATTGGGGTTTTGACTTGGGAAAAGGGTTAAATATGTCCTAAAAATATTTTATAACCAACTTCTAAAGTTACCAAAATAACCCCATACTTATAGGGACTTTTAGTCATGTCAAACTAAACTTTAAAACGACGCAACTAAATCTGGGAAGTGGCTTCATGTCGCGGAGACAGCCCTAAATCTTGCCTCCTATAATTTTCGAGGCAGTGATTTAGTATAGCTCGCGCGATGCACAAGCAGACCAAATGCCAAGTGTGCGGTGCGTGAGTGGCTCCCAATCTTGGTGTTGTACGCTGCCTTGGGCATCTTCCTTGTACAACGCTTGGGTCCTCCTCAAGGACCCTTAGAGGGTCCTCGGGGAGTCTTACCTAGACGTTTTGACCCTAAACATTTTTATTAGTATACTAGTGTTACCTCTACTGTTTTTAGACCCAAAACACCACATAAAAACATGAAAAACATACAAGGACACACTAGTACGTCTAAAGACTAACTTTCGAATGTCTTGGACGTCTTAGGAGTTTTACCTCCAAACCTCTTCAAATCAATTATACAAGATGTATAAAACTTTATTAGCATGCTATTAACCCTTTTAGGGACATATGAGCCTCTAGCTACCTTAGTTCATTTTGAGTGTGTAAAAGCTTCACTAGTGTTATAAGCACTTAAAAATAACTTAATTAATGTGTATATGAGTTTGTATTGAGTCCAGTTGAATTTGAAGTCAAACGTCAAGGAATTAAAAAAACGTTCGACGGCTAGTCACCTATGTACTTATCTGTATTCTAGTGTGCCTTGGCATGTTTCGTGAGTTGTTTTGGTGTCCAATTTCGTTGTGTAGGACCCTAAAACTTAGATGAGCATGTTAAGCGGTTCAATGTCTGGGTAACACTACACTTGAACCATATATACGAGGACCCCAACTCAAGGGATAGAAGCTGCGAGGCAGCCTATATACAATAGCAAACGACGGCCATTCATTCAAATGACGGCTCGTCGACTTGGGGCGTCGATGGAACCTGCAAGCCTGCTCATTTTTGAGTTTCAGACAAAAAAAAAAAGAAATCCTTATCGACAGGATGTGTTCTGAACAAAGGACCATCGTTGGTGGGCGTGGTTTGGTACCTGCAAACTACCTGCAAGTCGGCCAAGCTTGGGCTGTTTTGAAAATTTTAATCCAAGTCTTTTGAATTTGATGTACGATTGTTTTAGGTGTGTTTGGATATTTTAATATTATTTAATTTATTTAACTCTCATTTATTCCATAGAACCAAAATCAAAACCCTTCCCTCCCAAAGTTCTCTCCAAAAACCTCCATGGAAGCTCAAAGCCAAGATGGAGCTTAGATGATGGATTTCAATGGAGTTCTTCTTCAATTCTCTTCGGGATTCTTATAATAAATTATGAGAGTTATTTATCTATGTTTATCTATCACCTTATATCCAACTTAAATATGATTTCAAATATTTCAACGTTTATGAAAAAAGTCCAATTTCTACTCTAAGCCATGGGTTCTTGAATAAAACATTTTCTAACAATGAGATATGGTGTTATTGATGTATAATCTATCTTTTCCAATGAAAGTATCCATGAACCCTTGATCTTCTCAAATCTCTAAATATGGCTATAAAGTGGGTCCATTGCTTATGACTTAATGATGATAGAATTGAGTTTAGATTAAGTTGTATTGTTGATTTCTATGATTAATTATGATATCAATATGGTATATTGTTGGAAAATTGATGTGGATCTATTTTTGGCTTAGTATTGTATATATGGCTATTCCTAAGAGCCTTTGTAATATTAATTGATTGAAAAGGCTAAGGAATGATTATTATAACGATTAGAAGGTGGTGAGTATACCTAACTCCTCTATTTTGTATTGAATTGATGTTAAATTTTATTTATTGGTATGGTTCACTTATGGTGGTGGTGTTTATTTGTTGAATATGTGATCATGGCCTTGTCGTCATTAATATGTAAATTGAGTAGTATCATGTAAGGTCTTATATGAAGGTATAATATACAGATGTTTCTGTGAACTAATGTGATCATGTGTAAGATTTTATGGCTTGTATGAACATTTAAAGTGAAGAATCATATTATATATGTGTGATCTTGTATAATGTGAAGGTATGAAGTGAAGTATTTATGTGATGACTATACAATCTTATATGAGTGTAAATGTTATGATTCTTCTTTAAGTAATGGTAAATGGTGATGGATGACTAAGAAGAGCCTTATATGATAATGTGGTATCTTGTGTGGTAGACTTACTGTGCCTACTTCGTACTTGAATGATATTGAATACATGATATGATGATATTGTGTCTCGATTACTGAACTTGTTGTCCCTCTTCTTGATACTTGAAAGTTAGGTGAAGGTTATCTCTTGACTTGGTAGACTTAGGCACCCTTGTCATGTACTTCTATGAATGAATGTATGAATGAAGTCTAGGATTGGTATACCTAAAGGAGGTGCCCTTCATTGGATGACTTATATGAAGAACCTTGAATATTAAAAAGAAGGTTAATGAATGAGCTATCCATGAAACGTATTATGAGTTGGTAGAACTAACAAACAGTACCTTATTTAATACACGTAGGGAATGATTACTCTATGAGAATAAAGGGAAAAAACCAAGCAGATAGTCTTGTGGTAGTAGCTCTACTTGTGAATGATACTAGATTACAAGAGGCCCTTGATATCCTAGAAACATGTGCCAACATGGGATGAGTCTTGGTTCTACCTTTTGCAAGTAGAACGCCTTCTACGTTGTGGGGTTCTTATGAAACTAGATTCCATACTTAGCTAGTTATGGTCTATATCGGTTAACGCTTATTCTTATCATATGGGATGTACACTCTAGATATTGGATAAGTTCTACAATGTGTGGGTAGTGGAATGTGAAGCTATCTATATTGCACGAGAAGGCTTTGAAGATGCTAGGTGAGTTCCCTAGGTCATTTCAAGACCGTTATGTGAAGTCCTCTAAATGTATGATTGTCTCTCAAAATGGTTTTTAATGAATATGGTTCCCTTAATGAAGTATGTAGAATAGAAAGGGTCTTATCTAGGGTAGCTTCGAGGATTGTTTAGGTAGGCTTTGAGAGGGTGTATGGGAGATTTTTTCATGTATGACTTATGTGAGTCTTAGAGAAACCATAGGTAGACAGTCTAAATGATGTAAAGTATTAACTTATTGAATATGGACAATGTGATATGTGATGAAATGGAATATTTTACCTTAGGTAGTCTTAAGGATTATTTAGGTGTGCCAGAAGAGGGTGTATGGGCTGTCACTTCTTGTCTTACTTAAGTGAGTCTTAGGATAACCTTTGGTAGGGGATGTATATGAATATGGTCATGTGATTGATGTTATATGGATCATGTTCTATATGTGATTATTGAATTGTACAATGTTTTTTAGACTGTCAATATGAAGATTTTATCAAAATGTCATGAAAAGCATATTCTATACTAAATGTCCCTTTTTCTTGGTTTTTGCATGGCTTTCAAACTTAGTACATTCAATGAGCTAACCCGGTCGTTTCCCTTTTCACTAAAGTGTAGGGAATTGGAAGTCTTGATATGCCGTACATGATGGATAGGTTTCTAAGGGTTAAAGATGAAGTATTGGTGAGTCCTCATAGATTCGAGGACAAGACTCACACGTTCCTTTATGTCTTTAATCTTTATTTCAAGTATTGTATGGGCTTAGTCCCAATGTTGTACATTCAAAGTATTAGATGGTTTAATGAGACATTGTAAAGTAAAGGTTATATGTTTTTAAAAGTCTTTCGCTTGCATATTAATCAAAGTATTCTTCATGTGTGAAGAAAGTTTTAAATTCTTACTTATATTTGGGGTATATTGTGAAATATTGATATGAGAGGATTGTATAAGACCTACGAGGGGTCGAGTATGCCGTGTGGCGACTTGAGGATTTCATTTCTTCTAGGGTATACCCCCGGGTCGTTACATTATACTTGATTTATATATAGTATCTTCAAGACAGACATTCAGAACTTCAAAAGACATCACATGCATATTCATCATAACATGACTTTACTTAACATTCAATGCCTTCAAGGCCATAATCACAATTCACATATAACTTCAATTACATCAAATAAACACTGCCACCATAAGTGGACCATGCCACTCAAGATCAATTTAATAAGAACTAAACAATATAGATCAACTTACCCTTTATCCAAGCCTTGACCATCTTTTTCTCAATTCTCCAATAATTCATCATATTCGACATCAGTTGATAATCGCAATACTTTATAAGATAAATACAATTCTAACATTGTCTAATCATATTCATCAAACCCGTTTCACAAGTCAAAACTGAGAATTTCATGTTCATGGGTTCAATGAGTTATTAACCATAAAACCATTAACTAACATCAAAAACATCATACTTCATCCATTAAAATTTTATCATGCAAGAACGCATGCTTAGAATTTGAAATAAAAGAATTTAAGATTTTGAAACCTTTTTGAAAAGCCTTTGGATTGGCTCCTTGAGTTAGAGAATAATCAAGGATGAAATACCATAACTTATTTGATAGAAATATCACGAAATTAGGGTTGAGACTTGAAGAATTTGACCTTCTTCCTTGGAGCTTCAAAGCTTCATAAATGGGGGTTTTTGGAGAAAGGGTTTTGGAGAACTTTTGTTTTAAACTTGAGGGTTTTGTTTTTATTGGTGAATTGGGGTTTGAAGTTACTCAATTACCGTCTATAAATAATCCCCAAAGTACCCAAAATACCTCTACACTAATTGGACCCTTTAACCAAATCTAATTTGACTTTAAAATGACGCAACCAAATCTGCGACATTGCTGCAGGTCGCGGGAAACCTCCACATCTTGCATCTGGAAATAATTATGAGACAGAATGATTCGTGACAAGACCGCGTCGCAAGGTGACATTTTTTCCTTTTAAGTGGCAGTTGCCCGACGTGCAGGCAGTGCCACAAACAGGCTATTTTGGCATCCTTTATGCCACACCTTGGGTCCTCCTCAACGACCCTTTGGTTTGTCCGTGGAGAGTCATTCCCAGACATTTTTACCCTATGTATGTTCCTTTATGTACTAGGGTCATCCCCACTGATTTTAGACTCCACACAACGCCCAAAAACGTGCACAACAAACAAGGACGCACTAGCACACACACAAGGCTAGTTTTCGAACGTCTTGGTCGTTCATCAACGCTTGACTTCTAAACTCCTTCAATCTGACTTTTAATACTAAAAGTCATTATTTTAACACATAATTAACTCATGAAACACATGTGAATCTCTAGTTTGACCGATTTCATTTTGAGGGTCATTACAGTATAGATTATTGTCAGTTGAACAAAGTTACCATGAAGAATAAGTATCCTATTCTGAGAATTGATGGTCTATTCAATCAATTTATGGGTGCCGCCTGTTTTTTAGAAAATAAACTCATATCAGGATACCATCAGTTGAAAGTAAAGGAATGTGATATTCTAGAGATAACATTCAAGACCCGTTATGGTCATTATGAGTTTCTGGTCGTATCGTTCGGTTTACCTATGCACCTGCAATGTTCATGGACCTTATGAATAGAGTATTAAAGACTTATTTAGACATTTTTGTTATCATGTTAATTAATGACATTCTAATTATATATACATATATATATATATATGTGTGTGTGTGTGTGTGTGTGTGTGTGTGTGTGTGTGTGTGTGTGTGTGTGTGTGTGTGTGTGTGATAAATGAGAAAGATCATGATATTCATCTGAGAGTAGTTCAGAAACTCTAAAGGATAATGAGTTTTATGTCAAGTTCTCAAAATGTGAATTTTTGATTGAGTTTGTGGCATTCTTAGGTCATATTATTTCTGGTGATGGAATTAGAGTTGATACTCAGAAAATATAGGTAGTGCAGAATAGGCATAAACCCACATCTCCAATTGATAATAGGAGTTTCTTAGGATTGGCTGGATATTAGAGAAGGGTCATACATGGGTTCTCATCTATTTCATCCCCTTTGACTAAGTTAACTTCAGAAAGAGTTAAGTTTAATGGTTTGAAGCTTGTGATAAAAGCTTTTGGGAATCGAAAAAAAGTTGACTACTGCTCCATTGTATTGGCCTTACTTGAAGGTACGCAAGGCTTTGTGGTATATAGTGGTGTGCCTAGAGTTTGTTTGGGTTGTGTATCAATGCATAATGGAAAAGTCATAGCTTATACCTTCAAACAACCTAAGGTTCATGAGAAGATCTACCTAACCCATGATCTAGAGTTTGTTGTCGTAGCATTTTCTTTGAAAATGTGATGTCACTATCATTTTGGTGCATGTGGATGTGTTAACCAATCACAAGATCCTTGAATATGTGTTTAGTTAGAAAGATCTTAAACTCAAACAACTAAGGTGTTTAGAGTTACTCAAGGATTATGACACGAGTATTCCTTATCACCTAGATAAGGCTAACATTATTGGTAATTCCTTTAGTAGACTGTCTATGGGTAGTACCATCCATTTTGTAAGGAAGATAAGAAAGAGTAGGCAAAATATATGAACATACTTTCACTACTAGGAGTTTGACAAATAGATTCCTTAGAAGGAAAAATGATGGTAACTAATAGGGTTGAATCATCATTAATGGCTGAAGTGAAAGAAAAACAAAACCAAGATCCTTTTTTGCTTGAATTGAAGGAAAATGTCCATAAGCAAAAAGTAATAACTTTTGAACAAGGGGGAGATGGTGTATTGAGATATCAAGGTAGGTTGTGTGTACTAAGGGTGGATGAAGTTCAAGAAAGGATCATGGAGGAAACTCATAACTCCAAATACTCTATCCATCTGGGGTGACACAAAGATGTACTATGATTTGAGAGAAGTATATTCATGGAATAGTATTAAGAAAGTCATTATTGAGTTTGTTGCTAAATTCCCGAATTACCAAAAAGTTAAAGTAGAACACTAAAGACCCAGTGGTATGGCTCAGAATGTAAAAATTTTGGAATGGAAGTGGGAGATAATTAATGTTGATTTAATCACAGGTTTACTAAGATCTCTCATGCAACATGATTCTATTTGGGTGATTGTTGATAGAATGACTAACTCAATCCACTTTTTGCTTATAAAGACTACCCATTCAGCCGAAAATTATGTTAAGTTTTAAATTCAAGAGGTAGTCAGACTTCATGCCCAGATATAGGTTCACAATTTACTGAACAGTCCTAGAAATATTTACAGAGAGGTTTGGGTTCAAAGGTGAACTTGAGTACTGCTTTTCATACTCTGACAGATTGTTAAGCAGGGTGAACTATTGAGACTTTAGAGGACATGTTGAGATCTTGCGTGATTGATTTCAAAGGTAACAGGGATGTTCACCTACCTTTCATAGAATTTGCTTATAACAATAGTTACCATTCTAGATTCAAAATGGATCCTTATGAAGTTATATATGGGAGAAGATACAGATCTCCTATTGGATGGTTTGAAGTTGGTGAAGTTGGTGAAGTTGGGCTGATAAGAAAAGACTTAGTTCATCATGTTATGAATAAAGTGAAAGTTATTCAAGAGAGGTTGAAACAATACAGAGATCTAAGAAATCATACATTGGTGTTAGGAGAAGGGAGTTAGAGTTTGAAGTATATGAATGGGTATACTTTAAATTTTAACCCATGAAGGGTGTTATGAAATTTGGTCATAAGGAGAAGCTTAGTCTCTGGTATATTGGCCCTTACAAAATTTCCAAAAGGATTGATAGCGTAGCTTATGAGTTAGAGCTACCCCAAGAGTTAACAACGGTCCATCTGGTATTTCATATTTTCATATTGATGAACTCCATGGGAGATCCTTCCCTTAGTATACAAACTGAAGATAATTGTATCAAGGAATGCATGTCATGTCAGGAGATCCCTGTTAAGATTCTAAATCGTCAAGTTCGCTAGTTTAGGAACGAGGAAGTAGCATTGGTCAGAGTTCTTTGTTAAAATCAATTCTTTTAGGATGCTACTTGGAAGCTGGGGAAGATATCAAAAAGAGATATCCACATCTCTTCGAATCTGGAGAAATTCCAGATGAATGTACTAATTCTCTTCTTAGTACTCTTTAATTGTTATACTGAATGTGTTAGATTTGCTTGTTGGGTGTTTGAATAGAATGTTAGATGTTACAGCGTTAGCATACTACGATTTATCTCACTCAAGAACGAATGTTCTCAAGGTGGAGATATTGTAACACCTAGCTTTTGGAAAGAACTAGAATTAGAAAAAAGCCATGATTTTTGGAAATAAGTAAATTTGGAATGTTTGACAAAATGAAGTTAGTTGTTTTTGGTAAAATTCAAACGACCATAACAAATAGCTCGGGATTAATTAGTTGTGGTACAACATACTGAAGGAAAGCCCTTTGAGTTATATTTCTGCTGTTGCCCAGTTTGTTAAATTTCGAGTTCTTATGAGGGAGATACAGCCATTCAAAGTTATTTTCTATGTAAGGAAAGTCAAAACCACATTTTAGAAGGGTGTTGTAGTCTTTTCACTACCCAATTAATTAAATTCGTTGTAGGTAAGACAAAAAAAGAGGAGAAAAGAAAAGAAGAATCAAGGAATCGCCAAGTTCTTGAAGAATTGCTTGTGGATTTCATCAAGGGGTGATCCCTAAGGGTATGTGAGATAACATAGCTTTGGGTTAGTTCACCCACGCATCAATAATGATTCAAATAAGCATAACTGAGTTCTTGAAAGAATAGATTACGAGTTCTTGGAGAAATCTGTGTAAGTTCTTGTGGGTTCTTGTTGTGGAAGTCGTTAAGAAGTTTCTTGAGTTTGATTCATGTAATGGCTGTTTTTAGTATATTCTTACATATTTTGGTTATGTAGTCAAATATAAGTGTTTGGAAAAAGATACAATTGAATCTAGAGGGTTTAGAGTTGAAAAACAAGCAAGAAAAATCGTCAAAACTTGGGGAGGGGCTGGGGTATTGCGCCACTCAGAGTGCCCCAAAGGGACCTTTAAAGTTTGGCTTTGAGGCACCGCGCCAACCAGTGTGGGCCCCAACCCACCTTGTAATGTTTTCCCGCTCGCGCCCCGCGCCACTCAGGGCTCCAGCGATGCAAAGTCTTCAACCTTTTCCTTCTTCTTTCCATTTGAGTTCCCCAAAAACATAACTAAGTTTAGTAGTTGATTTCTACACTCTAAGGTATGTCCAAACATCATGAAATCATCGATAAACATGAGATCATGAACCTTGAATTTATAATTCAATTCAAGGAAAGTTAATGGTCAAGTTAAGAGAAGTTCATAGAGTTTTCAAAAAGTCTTGCATAAATGTTTTGATTTTATTTTAAGACTTATGTTTTGAGTTGAGTAAAGAGTAAAACTTGAAGTTATTTGTTCTAAAGAGTGTATTGGGAATATTTATCCCATAGATAAAAATGTTTTTAATTTAAACAAAAAAAAACATTGATTTCCAAGAGAGATTTTAAGATAGTTTTGAGTAATTACCTCAAATCAGAGAAAGAGTTTAATTTTTACAACAAATAAGCTGAGTATATTTTGGGAGTAGTATTGAGCACCAATATGGGGACGAGTTCATAGTAACTCATGTCTCCATAGAACATGTAGCCATCATAGGTATAAAGGGTCATATAATTTAGATGACACCTTAAAACTTTTTAGCATAAACTAGTGAATCCACATAGTTGAGACTTTCTATTTGCCGGTAAGTTATAGAACAATTCTGTAAGCATGGATGAGACGATTTATCATCACATTAGCTCATAGTGATTGTTATCAATTAGAGAAACTCCCACAAAATTAATTTACTTTACTATATGAGTAAATTGAGTCGTTATTACAGTTTAAATGCTATATATAAACTTCACCTTTGCTTTTTTTTTTTTTGGAATTTGAGTTAAGTATCCATGAGTGCTTAAGCTAAGGTAACTGTTATGTTCAGATTCATTTTTAATTATGTTGTGTTTATTTTTCTCCTCTCATACTCGTACATTCAATGTAATGATACCATTTTGCCTGCATGTTATTATGATAAAAATATAGCTAACGTGGATGAGCTTCCAGCTCCTCGCTGATCCAGTTGAACTCAGAGTCAATTGGTGAGCCTCCTTGCATTTCGTAGTATCCCTTTCCATTTTTTTTATTATTTTAGTTATTACGATAATCAGGGGTATTATGTATATGTTTTATCGAAAAAATAATTTCGAAAAGAGTTTGTTTTATTTTAGAGGTATTTTTCGACTTTTAGGAGTCGCCACTTAATTTTGAGAAAATTAAGAAAACTTGTTTTCAAATAATTTAACAGGAAATTGTTTGAAAACTTTTAAGGGTTCGGGATTCTTATTAGTGTCTTAGGACGGTATTGAAGGCACCTAAGACACTCCGTTAAATACGGTTTTCCGGCGATTAACTTATTTGACTATTTTGTTTTAACTTTTTGTGAATTTTTAAAGTTAGATTTCTCAAATCTTAAACGAACTTGCAAAATATTATTGTTTTAAGACTTACGAGTTTGAAACCTTATCATTTTTAAGACTTAGTTCAGTTTTAAGTTTGATAAAAATAGAAAGTTGTTTCGACGGGGTTTGGAGGTTTCTAATCCTAAACTAAAAACATTTAAACGGACATATAAACGAGTAGCAAGTAAAGAGAGAGAGAGAGGGAGAGAGATTTTTTGGTCCAAATTCGGGTTCTGTTCGCCTTGACCGAATTTTGGACCCACCTGTTTTTGGGTTTTAACCCAATTCACATGTCCTAACTAAACGGATAATAATACAAAATAAATACGAAAAGTAAAGAAATCAATAAGGGCTTAGGCCCATTACAAATAAAATACAAGGAAAATAAAGGAAAATCTTCTGATATGTCTTCTTCAACTTTCTCAGATTCCTTGAACCTCGGATCTTCTCGCCGGTGTCGGGGCTTGACTCGATGAAAGAGAATGTGAGTCTTCATGACTCTCTCGAAGTGCAAAGAGAAAGAGTTCGTAGAGAACTCAAACCGATTTTATATGCAATGAATAGCAAAGTTAAAAATTAATACTTGAAAATAATATCTATAAATCATATTTCGAGATGATTAAACGATTCCAAACTAATGAATACATCTAAGTAGACTACAACTTAACATCTTAAGCCAAAATAAGTAAATAACTAAATAGTTTGGATGCAAGAAGGCAATTGATACTACCAATTTAATCAAAATGAAAAAAAATGAAAAAAAATAAAAATTAAAAAAATAAAAGAAATGATAGATAAGCAATAATATCTAAACATGAACCAAGCTTAGAAATAAAGGTACTAATGATTCATGCACAACTATATAAATGTTTTAACAAGTTAAGTTGGCAGAAAACTTCGAATAAATCAATTTTTTTAATTATTTTTTTTATAAGAAAAATCTACTTCTTTGAATATTGACTATAACGATAGTACAGACAGAAATCGTGACAAAATATATCAAAAGCTTTATAAACTTTAATTTATGATAAAAAAAATCCAAACCAAGAAATATATGTGTAAAGAGATTGTCTAAGTCACTTTGCCACGAGCAAAACATCGAATATTTAGCCACGGATTCACATTTGCCCATATGTTACACTATGCTAAAACTTACATATTCACTTAATGGAAAACACGACAATTTGAATTTAAACGGAATGATAGCATGAAGAAAGCTACTTCTAACATTTCAGAACTTCAAATGAGAAGAAAAAAAAAAGAAAGGGAAGGCACAGAGAACGAAACAAACATAAAATGAAGCCTCAATTCGGACCGTCGCACTCTATTAAGGCTGGTTGTGCTCTTAAAGCGAGCAAGTCAGATTTCAGCATTCATCGCAAAACAAAATGATAGAAACTATGTAGTCTGCTACAAGGACAACAACACAGGGGAGGGGGATGGACGAAACATAAATTTCAAATCAATTTCAAGATTCTGCTTTCTCCACCTTTCTTTCGAGGGATAATCCAACAGTAGCAAGAGAGAAACTTCACATTTTGCCAATAGACTATGAGAGTGTGAACACAAGCGAAAGTAAACCGATCGAACAGCTTTCAAATTAGAGAAGCGATCAAAGGAGCAACTAGACTCACCCAGGAAAGAGGAAAAGGAAATACCGACATTTGACATACATTAGTAAAGGCTTCAGATTAATGACATAACTAATGAAGATAACTAAAGCAATATCTCATACTCAATCACTCGCCTCATATACAAGCGACGAGCAGATGAGAATCGCACAAGAAATAGACAAGAAACCAAACAGCACTCAGCGAAAAATTCAATAAGCCATTTCAACTCAAGAAAAACAGAACATCAATAAGAATAGCTGAGATTGGAAAGAAAATTACCTTCTTGTATGCAGCGAAGCCGGGACGACGAGCGAGCTGACGACTTAACCACTTCACGCGAGGATTCGAGAAGCGATTCGACAGCGACCCAAACAACAAGACGAAGCCGGAAGAGAAAATGAAAACCAGACCGAGTTCACTGTCGTCTATAAGTTCCTTAAAATATTTTATCGAAGATGGCTCTCGCAGGTTCTCTCCTTCTCTATCCTTGGTTTCCGATAAAAAAGAACTCTATGTACTTCGACTCGAAAAGACGTTGCAAGCTCAAAGGAGATTTTTTCGAAAATTTTCCCAATCCAAAATCTCCAACCCCGAAAAATCCAACCTCTGTGATAAAATTCCTTTCCCTCTCAAAATCCAACAAAAGTTTCAACCCCGAAATTTCCCCAACCGTTCTTCGTATTGAAATTCTATTTCCGAAAATCCAACCCCTTTTCTGAAGGAGAAGAGGGGTTTAAATAGAAGGGGAAAATTAGGGTTTCGTATTTTGGGCGGGATCGATGAATTTCTTTGCCCATTTTGATCTCGAATTTCAAATTCTTTTCCCTAAACGGAGCAGCATTCTTTTCTGAAAAATTCGCCCCATTCCGAAAGAGGAAGGGCAGAGCGGACGGTCGGGATGGAGAGAAGTGTCCTTGGGCGGGCGACGTGGAGTCATCTGGAGCTAACAAGGACGAAGGAGGACACTTTTCGCGTCGTCTTGCGCACTACAGAGTCGCGCAACAGCTGCAGTGCAGGTTTCCGTTGTGACTCGTCAACGCGCGATGGGTAGAGGAGAGAGTGGAGAGAGGTCTTGTCGCGTCTGAGGGTTGACGAAGGGGTCGCGTGGGGAAGTTTGGAAAAATTCTTTTATCTTTCTTTCTGGGTTTTCTGTTTTTGCTGGATTTTATGGGTTTCTGTTTTGAGGGGGGGTTACGCGCTGAGGGGAAGAAGAAGGGAGAGGGAAAGGTGGGTCGGGTCGGGTCGGAAGGGAATGGGCGGGTATTTAAATGTGTATTGGGACATTGGAATATTGGATGGCCTGCTGAATTTAAAAATTTAAAGAGGGAGAAGTGGGCCTGGGAATGTTGGGCCTGGATTAGAATTAAGGGAGGGAATGAGATTAATTAAATAAAAGACCCATTGGATTAAAATAATAAATTTGGCCGAATCCTTAAACAAAACGATCTTGTATTAATTAACCAATGAGCTTCTTTATTTTAGTAATATAAAATAGCGATTCCGAATATAATCATAATTTTAAACTAAGGAGAAACTTACTAAAATTAAAATATTTTGAGATGGTCTTTTGAATATACATAAAATATACCGACTATATACGTAACTATGTAAACATTATATTATTATATTTTTGCAAATTTGTAACACTAATTGATTTAAATAATTTGGAAAACTCATGAAGCTCGATAATTAATTTATACAGACGTGGGTCAAATATTGGGTGTCAACAACTGTCCCTCATTTTACTCAGGTTGATGCAAGCCACTCGAGGAAAATGAAGTTGACCGAACCAATTTTGACCAACCCCAATCATTTTCTAAAGGAAGGATTTGACAAAGGGTTTAGGAATTATGGCCGAACCCTTGAAACGGGTTTCCTACATATCTCAGGTTATATGAGGATTCAGGCCACTTGTAGTTCGATAAGCTCGATTTACCGCATGATTTGGAAAGAGTCAAGCCACCTCGATACCGAATTATGAAGGCATCGAAATGCTCGAGAATAGAATCCGAGAGCGAATGTTGGAATACAACCGAGTTTTCAACATTGAATCCGCCTACATATCCTTAGACTTTTCGGAATCAGGTTGTGTGTAGTTCGACTCGATCGGTGGAAAATGAGATCTATTATGCTAGATACCCTTTGGTTTTGGACAAGTGAAAAATTAACGAGTATGAAAAGGAGGCTTGTCACCTCTTTAGCCATGAATGTGGCGCGCTTCACACCCATGATTAAGAACTTACACGGACATAATTTCCTAAGCTCTTGGCGCATTGTCACTCAGATTGGAAACCTGTTTCCGATAAATTGAAACTTCCGGATGCGAGACTGAAACTGACAGAACTAAAGAAAGACCTACATGCCTCGAGAGGGGTGGTTCGATCGTGGTGGAAGTCGCTCCTCTGCCCGCGTCTTAAGAGTTTGACATTCCTCTTTGGACTATGTCCCAGTTCGCTGCTAAGAAAAAGTTCCACGTTGTGCTGCATCCTTTTTGATGTCGTCCGCACCTGTGGTTTTTGGAGAATTCATCCTTTTGGAAGCTCTCGACAAAGACTGAGATAAAACTCGTCAGCTTAAAATGCAATTAGGATGGGAGACAGTGTCTTTTTTACCATGTCGACACTTCATTGTTCTCCTCAAAATTCGACGTCGACTCGATCGGTCTGGCGTCCAGCAAATAAAGCTTATGCTTTGGCGTTTGCAATATAATCTTCAATGTACTCTTCACTTGATGTCGAAATAAATAAATGCTGATATGATGCGGGTATTTCTTTTGACGTCGTCTTTGATGTTCTTCTTGATGTTTTTTTTTATCAAAAATAAAAGATGCAGTTGAGGCCGATTGATAAATATTGCTCTTGGGATACACGATTTCCCTTTCTTTATCCGTGTATGTCCTCTTGCGGGGCATGAATATCTTCCCGCGATACGTAAATTCCTGCGAGGTATGAGTCTTCTCGCGATGCATAACTTTCAGATCTTCTCGCGATGTGCAAATTTTGAATTCGCGCTGCATAAAATTTTGACGAGGCATGAAATCTTCTTGTCGTACATAATTGTTAACTCGCAATGCATGATTTTCGCGATGCATGACTTCCCGCGATGCATGGTTTTCCGCGATGCATGATTTTTGCTATGCATGATTCTTCAGTGTATGACTTCCGCGATGCATGATTTCCGCGATGCATGACTTCCGCGATGCATGATTTTCGCTATGCATGATTCTTCAGTGTATGACTTCTGCGATGCATGAATATTTATATCGCCCCCGTCGATAGTAACGGCAAGACGACCTCCAAATAATATATCGACTTGATCGATAAATAAATAATAAAATAACTATCTCTTCTGGGGTAATGCATTGTGACAATAATTATCTTGCTTTGATAACGCAATGCAAATAACGCCCTTTACGGAAATCGTGATTTCTTCGTTGAGATTCCTCTTTGATTCACCTTTGAATCTGGCCAGACACTCTTTGTAAATTTCATATTGTCGGGAATGGCTTGAAATCACAAATCACATTCCCAAGTTTCCGACATAAGCGATAAAAAATGCTTCCTGTTCTCAGTAAAATTACTGATTTCGGGGATAGTTTTCTCCTCTTTGGAGTTCTCTGTAACGAGCTAGCTAGCTCAATAATTATCCAACTGTAACGAGGAGGATGCTCGATAATAGTCCAACTGTAACGAGGTGGACGGTTCAATAATATTCCAACTGTAACGAGGTGGATGGCTCGATAATAGTCCAACTATAACGAGGTGGATAGCTCGATAATATTCCATCTGTAACGAGGTAAATGCTCGATAATAGTCCAACTGTAACGAGCTGGATGGCTCGATAATAGTCCAACTGTAACGAGGTGGATGCTCGATAATGGTCCAACTGTAACGAGGTGGATGCTCGATAATGATCCAACTGTAACGAGGTGGATGGCTCAATAATAGTCCAACTGTAACGAGGTGGATGGCTCGATAATATTCAAACTGTAACGAGGTGGATACTTGATAATATTCCAACTGTAACGAGGTGGATGGCTCGATAATATTCCAACTGTAACGAGGTGGATGCTCGATAATATTCCAACTGTAACGAGGTGGATGGCTCGATAATATTCCAACTGTAACGAGGTGGATAGCTCGATAATATTCCAACTGTAACGAGGTGGATAGCTCGATAATATTCCAACTATAACGAGGTGGATGGCTCGATAATAGTCCAACCGTAACGAGGTGGATGGCTCGGTAATAGTCCAACTGTAACGAGGTGGATAGCTCGATAATATTCCAACTATAACGAGGTGGATAGCTCGATGATATTCCAACTGTAACGAGGTGGATGGCTCGATAATATTCCAACTGTAACGAGGTGGATGCTCGATAATATTCCAACTGTAACGAGGTGGATAGCTCGATAATATTCCAACTGTAACGAGGTGGATGGCTCGATAATAGTCCAACTGTAACGAGGTGGATGGCTCGATAATATTCCAACTGTAACGAGGTGGATAGCTCGATAATATTCCAACTGTAACGAGGTGGATAGCTCGATAATATTCCAACTGTAACGAGGTGGATAGCTCGATAATATTCCAACTGTAACGAGGTGGATAGCTCGATAATATTCCAACTGTAACGAGGTGGATAGCTCGATAATATTCCAACTGTAACGAGGTGGATAGCTCGATAATATTCCAACTGTAACGAGGTGGATAGCTCGATAATATTCCAACTGTAACGAGGTGGATAGCTCGATAATATTCCAACTGTAACGAGGTGGATAGCTCGATAATATTCCAACTGTAACGAGGTGGATAGCTCGATAATATTCCAACTGTAACGAGGTGGATAGCTCGATAATATTCCAACTGTAACGAGGTGGATAGCTCGATAATATTCCAACTGTAACGAGGTGGATAGCTCGATAATATTCCAACTGTAACGAGGTGGATAGCTCGATAATATTCCAACTGTAACGAGGTGGATAGCTCGATAATATTCCAACTGTAACGAGGTGGATAGCTCGATAATATTCCAACTGTAACGAGGTGGATAGCTCGATAATATTCCAACTGTAACGAGGTGGATAGCTCGATAATATTCCAACTGTAACGAGGTGGATAGCTCGATAATATTCCAACTGTAACGAGGTGGATAGCTCGATAATATTCCAACTGTAACGAGGTGGATAGCTCGATAATATTCCAACTGTAACGAGGTGGATAGCTCGATAATATTCCAACTGTAACGAGGTGGATAGCTCGATAATATTCCAACTGTAACGAGGTGGATAGCTCGATAATATTCCAACTGTAACGAGGTGGATAGCTCGATAATATTCCAACTGTAACGAGGTGGATAGCTCGATAATATTCCAACTGTAACGAGGTGGATAGCTCGATAATATTCCAACTGTAACGAGGTGGATAGCTCGATAATATTCCAACTGTAACGAGGTGGATAGCTCGATAATATTCCAACTGTAACGAGGTGGATAGCTCGATAATATTCCAACTGTAACGAGGTGGATAGCTCGATAATATTCCAACTGTAACGAGGTGGATAGCTCGATAATATTCCAACTGTAACGAGGTGGATAGCTCGATAATATTCCAACTGTAACGAGGTGGATAGCTCGATAATATTCCAACTGTAACGAGGTGGATAGCTCGATAATATTCCAACTGTAACGAGGTGGATAGCTCGATAATATTCCAACTGTAACGAGGTGGATAGCTCGATAATATTCCAACTGTAACGAGGTGGATAGCTCGATAATATTCCAACTGTAACGAGGTGGATAGCTCGATAATATTCCAACTGTAACGAGGTGGATAGCTCGATAATATTCCAACTGTAACGAGGTGGATAGCTCGATAATATTCCAACTGTAACGAGGTGGATAGCTCGATAATATTCCAACTGTAACGAGGTGGATAGCTCGATAATATTCCAACTGTAACGAGGTGGATAGCTCGATAATATTCCAACTGTAACGAGGTGGATAGCTCGATAATATTCCAACTGTAACGAGGTGGATAGCTCGATAATATTCCAACTGTAACGAGGTGGATAGCTCGATAATATTCCAACTGTAACGAGGTGGATAGCTCGATAATATTCCAACTGTAACGAGGTGGATAGCTCGATAATATTCCAACTGTAACGAGGTGGATAGCTCGATAATATTCCAACTGTAACGAGGTGGATAGCTCGATAATATTCCAACTGTAACGAGGTGGATAGCTCGATAATATTCCAACTGTAACGAGGTGGATAGCTCGATAATATTCCAACTGTAACGAGGTGGATAGCTCGATAATATTCCAACTGTAACGAGGTGGATAGCTCGATAATATTCCAACTGTAACGAGGTGGATAGCTCGATGATATTCCAACTGTAACGAGGTGGATGGCTCGATAATAGTCCAACTGTAACGAGGTGGATGGCTCGGTAATAATCCAACTGTAACGAGGTGGATGGCTCGATAATAATCCAATTGTAACGAGGTGGATGGCTCGATAATAATCCAACTGTAACGAAGTGGATTGCTCGATAATATTCCAACTGTAACGAGGTGGATAGGTCGATAATATTCCAACTGTAACGAAGTGGATAGCTCGATAATATTCCAACTGTAACGAGGTGGATGGCTCGATAATATTCCAACTGTAACGAGGTGGATGCTCGATAATATTCCAACTGTAACGAGGTGGATGGCTCGATTCATTCACAAGGAAAAATAAAGACACTCTCGTCTTCCTTGACAAACTCAGCAGAATTTTACTTTGTTGCAGTCATTTTTTATCATTTATCGAAAACTTGTAACAATTCGATAATTTGACCGTCAAGGAGATATTGTGGTCACCATCATCTTTCTGATGTGATGGACACGGCAAATTCCCTTATAACACTTCTAAGTTAGTGTCACTTCATATCATTTTCAAAATTTGATGTCGCTTTAATATACGACTTTTGACTTTATCAATGCTATCACCTGCAAAGCTCGACACCAAACGTTAGTATCGATGATGAAGTAAAGAATAAAAGTAAAGTTGAGGAACTAGATTGAGTCGTTTGGATTATCCAGATTAGGCTATGATGAGTCCAACGGCAACTTTGATCATGACTCATAACTAGCAATCCTCCTGCACTTTGTTTCTTGCAACTTTGAAAGAATCTATCAGTGTTCGGCCTCAATATTCCTGCAAGATAAAAAGAAACTTGTTTATAAATCACTTGAGGCAATATAAAGAAATAGAGATAAAATGAGATGGAAGTTTTTCTAGGTTTTGTTGATGAGTCCACGATGGGTGCAATGACGCCTTTTGTCATTCTTGAAAGCTTTATATAGCCATTTTTGTGACTTCAATGTTCCTGCATCCAAAGAAAAATTCTTAGTTTGAAAGACTGATTTGTGTTGGTCTTGTCTCCATGCTTCTTCTTGCAGTTGGCTTATATGCTCGCCCGTCCTTTATGTGACATATTTGATGGAATTTTTGAGGACCCTCCTCAAAATTTTATCCCGATCTAGATATATAAGGACTCTCATAACTTGCTCTGTTAATTCTGAGGTCGCTCATTCTGGAATTTTGAGGCCCCTCCTCAAAATTTGTTCTAGTTTATCTCAATAAGTAACAAATGACATTTGTGGAATTTTTAAGATCATCTCAAAAATTCTGTCCCAGTTGCACACTAGATTGTCGTATTTTTAGATGGACCCAAGGCTAACTCCGTAGAATTTTGGTCTTCTGTTTTGACTTGTTAAAGAAGTCCAACTTCAAATGAATTTTTGAGATCCTCTCAAAAATTCTGTCCCAGTTTCCATTATATAGAGAAATGGAAATCTTACTGGGTATATGACCGAGCCGTTGTGGCGCCTACGTATTCCATTGGAGCAGGAATAAGGTCAAACGTAGTTCCCCGTAGAATTTTGGTTTTCTGTTTTGACTCATTAAAGAAGTCCCACTTCAAATGAATTTTTGAGATCCTCTCAAAAATTATGTCCCAGTTTCCATTATGAAGAGAAATGGAAATTTCACTGGGAATATGACCGAGCCGTTGAGGCGCCTACGTATCCCGTTGGAGCAGGAATCAGGTCAAACGTAGTTCAGACCTAACGAAATAATTGAAAGGGATAAATGGGGTGACCGAAGCCGACATAGGCCGCCTACGTATCTCGTTCTCGAGAATTCAGGTCAGACGTAGTTCGTTAAGAAGTGCACGATACATTTTCAAAAGAAAGGTGACAAAACTTCATATGCAAAATTTTGGCTGATGAATATCTTCAAATGACTCCGTTCAGAAATGTCTTGTATTCACTCTTGAGCATCCATTATGTCATCCATTCAGGTGGTTTCCTCAATACCGATCAAGTTGTTGTTGATCATGTTTTGTATCTTGTGCTTCAGAGTTGAACAATTCTCTGTGTCGTCTCCAACGGCTCCTGAATGATAAGCACATCTGTGGTCAGCTCTGTAAAATTTTCCCAAAGGATTGGCCGGTCTTCCTTCTATAGGATAGATCATACCCATTGCTTTCAACCTTTCATAAAGTTGAGTTTGAGATTCCCTTAATGGTGTAAATACTTTAGGAGCCTTTCTGAATTTTGGGCGAGGAAATTTTTCCTGACTGACATTATGGTTTTGATATTTCCTTTGAGAAGCTGGCCTCATACGGGTAGCCGTGATCATACTTACCTCCTCCACTTTTCCTTTTGATTTATCCATATCACTAATTCTGGTAGATTTTCCATTAGATCGCAATGCGGTAAGTTTGGTGAGCTTTCCAGTCTTGAAACCATCTTCCAAAGCTTCTCCCACTTTCACAATCTCGACAAACTTTTATCCCATTATACACACCATTCTTTCATAGTACTCAGGCTCTTGAGTACGAATGAACATTTAGGTGATCTCACGTTCGGACATGGGAGGTTGAACTCTTGCAGCCTCTTTTCTCCAACGAAGAGCGTACTCTCGATAATTTTCTGTAGACTTCTGTTTGATCTTCTCCAAGTAGTAGCGATCTGGGGCATCTTCTATGTTATGTCCAAATCTTTCTGTGAAATCCTTTGCGAGTGCATTCCAACTTTTCCATTGTTTCAGCTCCTGTGATGTAAGTCACTCCAAAGCTTCTCCACTTAGACTTCGACTGAAGAGACGCATCAACAATGCTTCATTTTTGCCAACTCCCACGAGTTGATCACAATAAACTTTCAAATGTGCTAGAGGATTTCCTGTTCCGTTAAAAGTGACGAACTTTGGCACTTTGAACCCTTCCAGGAGGTCGAGATTCGGATGGATGCATAAATCCTTATAGCTCAATCCATCGACTTCGGAAATATGGTGCAACTCCTTCATGGCTTTCCTGATCTCTTCTTTCATATTCACCTTGACTACCTCTTCTTTTGACCTCCACTCTCTCTCCTGTTCCTTACAGTGATCAAGCTTGGAACAATCGGCATGAGGTTCATTTGGGATTGGGATTTTGAAAGTAGTCTTTTGAGGTATGGGTGGAACAATAGAGGGATTCTGGGTATTTTGAGTGGCTTGATAATTTTGGGGGAAATTTTGAGGATCGGTATTTTGGTTTTGAAGATGGGGGAAGGTTTGAGCATTGTTCGTATTTCGGTTTTGAGGGAGATGAAGGATTTGATGGTTAGTGTTTTGAGGATGTTGTGGTGCTTGACACGATGTGGCGTGACGGGGATTGGGGGTGGTTAAGTCAATGGTTGGAGGATTTTGAGTGGGGTTGGAGGGAAGGTTCTGAACCCGTTCCGTGCTTGAGGGAGGAAAGTGGAGTGGAGGTCTTCCATCTCTGGAAGGGTTGAAGGATGAAATTGGACTAGGCAAATCTTGCATTCTTTGCATTTCGACCCTCATTTCGGCAATCTGTTGCATCAACTGCATAATCAATTCATTTTTATCAGCGGCGGGGGGTTGAGCCACGACAACATCATTCATGTCAACCTCATCATTGTTATCCCCCATTATTGTCCTTTCTTTTTGCAAATTTGATCGGGGAAGGAATCTTTAGTGGGCCTTATCAACACAAATCAGTTTTAAATACCTGTCAAAGGAAAAAACTCAAAAGACCAATGTGTTAGTGCCTGGAGGTGGTAAATAATACAAGATATCACACATAAGAGTTGCTTTATTCGAAGATAAACTGGCTCACAAATATAGAGAAACCAATATAAAGAAATGGTTAAATAGACAGGAATTTGTCTACTTGACTTTGGGATTAGTGAATAAAAATGTCGACTAGAATCGAGACAAAGTTGGTGGTATCTTTCATTACCGTACTTTGATTTTTGATTGAGATGTAACTCTAATTTCTTTGTAAGAGTAGAAGAAGATAAAATTTCTCAAGATTCTTTTGATTTGAAATGCTGAATCCTTTTCAGATATTAGAGTAGTACTAAAGAGAAATGATCTTTTTTTTTTGGAAACTAAAGACTCGAAGAGTATTTGGACGCACTTTTGATAGTGACTTGATATTTGTGCTTACGGGTTCTAACAGTATTTGAAGAAGAATGAACTAGAATATCTCAAGATAAAACAACATATTCACATAAGCAGTTGTAACACATAAACAAATATTACGCGTTCTAAACAGATGGTGACCCTTTTGTGCCAAGGGTGGGCCTAGCGATTTGAGGGATGTATACGTCATTTGGAATATTTCATTGCCCCAAAATTCGTATTTACAAATTTATAATTCTTACACAATGAGACAATGATTTTTTCTCAAGCAACGTATACATCCTTCAAATTTAAACATATAAATATGAACGTCCGTTTAAGCCGTGGGCCGTTAGGACTCAAGGTGGTCTTTCTAATGGGCCCAACACGCCATGGGTATTGGGTCATCTTAGGCAAATGCGCTATTTCGGGATTTGGTTTAGCTCTATCCTAGGTTTACTAGAATTGTTTTCAAATCGACGGTTACCCGAGTCGGACAAACATCGGGGTGGAGCTATCGAACAACGCCGGATGACCGCATTCCGACTATTTGTTCGATACTCCCAAATGATTTCTTGGGGTATTTCTGAGAGAAGTCGCGATAAGCCGCGTAACTTCCGTTTCCTAATGCAGTCTATTTGCTGTTTGGCGGAAGTTATGCCATGAGAAAAATGCAATTTTCGAAAACGAAACAATTAAACAATAAATTACAAGTTAGTCAAATAGAGTTAGTCTTAAGGTTAGAATCCTCCATCCCCAGCGGAGTCGCTATTTTCTGTTTTATCGAAAAAATAATTTCGAAAAGAGTTTGTTTTATTTTAGAGGTATTTTTCGACTTTTAGGAGTCGCCACTTAATTTTGAGAAAATTAAGAAAACTTGTTTTCAAATAATTAAACAAGAAATCGTTTGAAAACTTTTAAGGGTTCGGGATTCTTATTAGTGTCTTAGGAAGGTGTTGAAGGCACCTAAGACACTCCGTTAAATACGGTTTTCCGGCGATTAACTTATTTGACTATTTTATTTTAACTTTTTGTGAATTTTTAAAGTTAGATTTCTCAAATCTTAAACGAACTTGCAAAATATTATTGTTTTAAGACTTACGAGTTTGAAACCTTATCATTTTTAAGATTTAGTTCAGTTTTCAGTTTGATAAAAATAGAAAGGCGTTTCGATGGGGTTTGGAGTTTTCTAATCCTAAACTAACAACATTTAAACGGACATATAAACGAGTAGCAAGTAAAGAGAGAGAGAGAGGGAGAGAGATTATTGGGTCCAATTCGGGTTCTGTTCGCCTTGACCGAATTTTGGACCCACCTATTTTCGGGTTTTAACCCATTTCACCTGTCCTAACTAAACAGATAATAATAAAAAATAAATACGAAAAGTAAAGAAAACAATAAGGGCTTAGGCCCATTACAAATAAAATACAAGGAAAATAAAGGAAAATCTTCTGATCCGTCTTCTTCAACTTTCTCAGATTTCTTGAACCTCGGATCTTCTCGCCGGTGTCGGGGCTTGACTCGATGAAAGAGAATGTGAGTCTTCATGACTCTCTCGAAGTGCAAAGAGAAAGAGTTCGTAGAGAACTCAAACGGATTTTATATGCAATGAATAGCAAAGTTAAAAATTAATACTTGAAAATAATATCTATAAATCATATTTCGGGATGATTAAACGATTCCAAACTAATGAATACATCTAAGTAGACTACAACTTAACATCTTAAGCCAAAATAAGTAAATAACTAAATAGTTTGGATGCAAGAAGGCAATTGATACTACCAATTTAATCAAAATGAAAAAAAATGAAAAAAAAAATGATAGATAAGCAATAATATCGAAACATGAACCAAACTTAGAAATAAAGGTATTAATGATTCATGCACAACTATATAAATGTTTTAACAAGTTAAGTTGGCAGAAAACTTCGAATAAATCAATTTTTTTATTATTATTTTTTTATAAGAAAAATCTACTTCTTTGAATATTGACTATAACGATAGTACAGAAAGAAATCGTGACAAAATATATCAAAAGCTTTATAAACTTTAACTTATGATAAAAAAAAAATCCAAACAAAGAAATATATGTGTAAAGAGATTGTCTGAGTCACTTTGCCACGAGCAAAACATCGAATATTTATCCACGGATTCACATTTGCCCATATGTTACACTATGCTAAAACTTACATATTCACTTAATGGAAAACACGACAATTTGAATTTAAACGGAATGATAGCATGAAGAAAGCTACTTCTAACATTTCAGAACTTCAAATGAGAAGAAAAAAAAAAGAAAGGGAAGGCACAGAGAACGAAACAAACATAAAATGAAGCCTCAATTCGGACCGTCACACTCTATTAAGGCTGGTTGTGCTCTTAAAGCAACCAAGTCAGATTTCAGCATTCATCGCAAAAAAAAAAAAAGATAGAAACTATGTAGTCTGCAACAAGGACAACAACACAGGGGAGGGGGATGGACGAAACATAAATTTCAAATCAATTTCAAGATTCTGCTTTCTCCACCTTTTTTTCGAGGGATAATCCAACAGTAGCAAGAGAGAAACTTCACATTTTGCCAATAGACTATGAGAGTGTGAACACAAGCGAAAGTAAACCGATCGAACAACTTTCAAATTAGAGAAGCGATCAAAGGAGCAACTAGACTCACCCAGGAAAGAGGAAAAGGAAATACCGACATTTGACATACATTAGTAAAGGCTTCAGATTAATGACATAACTAATGAAGATTACTAAAGCAATATCTCATACTCAATCACTCGCCTCATATACAAGCGACGAGCAGATGAGAATCGCACAAGAAATAGACAAGAAACCAAACAGCACTCAGCGAAAAATTCAAGAAGCCATTTCAACTCAAGAAAAACAGAACATCAATAAGAATAGCTGAGATTGGAAAGAAAATTACCTTCTTGTATGCAGCGAAGCCGGGACGACGAGCGAGTTGACGACTTCACCACTTCACGGGAGGATTCGAGAAGCGATTCGACAGCGACCCAAACAACAAGACGAAACAGGAAGAGAAAATGAAAACCAGACCGAGTTCACTGTCGTCTATAAGTTCCTTAAAATATTTTATCGAAGATGACTCTCGCAGGTTCTCTCCTTCTCTATCCTTGGTTTCCGATAAAAAAGAACTCTATGTACTTCGACTCGAAAAGACGTTGCAAGCTCAAAGGAGATTTTTTCGAAAATTTTCCCAATCCAAAATCTCCAACCCCGAAAAATCCAACCTCTGTGATAAAATTCCTTTCCCTCTCAAAATCCAACAAAAGTTTCAACCCCGAAATTTCCCCAACCGTTCTTCGTATTGAAATTCTATTTCCGAAAATCCAACCCCTTTTCTGAAGGAGAAGAGGGGTTTAAATAGAAGGGGAAAATTAGGGTTTCGTATTTTGGGCGGGATCGACGAATTTCTTGGCCCATTTTGAACTCGAATTTCAAATTCTTTTCCCTAAACGGAGCAGCATTCTTTTCTGAAAAATTTGCCCCATTTCGAAAGAGGAAGGGCAGAGCGGACGGTCGGGATGGAGAGAAGTGTCCTTGGGCGGGCAACGTGGAGTCATCTGGATCTAACAAGGACGAAGGAGGACACTTTTCGCGTCGTCTTGCGCACTGCAGAGTCGCGCGACAGCTGCAGTGCAGGTTTCCGTTGTGACTCGTCCACGCGCGATGGGGAGAGGAGAGAGTGGAGAGAGGTCTTGTCGTGTCTGAGGGTTGACGAAGGGGTCGCGTGGGGAAGTTTGGAAAAAAAATTTTATCTTTCTGTCTGGGTTTTCTGTTTTGAGGGGGGGTTACGCGCTTAGGGGAAGAAGAAGGGAGAGGGAAAGGTGGGTCGGGTCGGGTCGGACGGGAATGGGCGGGTATTTAAATGTGTATTGGGCCATTGGACTATTGGATGGGCTCCTGAATTTAAAAATTTAAAGAGGGAGAAGTGGGCCTGGGAATGTTGGGCCTGGATTAGAATTAAGGGAGGGAATGAGATAAACTAAATAAATGACCCATTGGATTGAAATAATAAATTTGGCCGAATCCTTAAACAAAACGATCTTGTATTAATTAACCAATGAGCTTCTTTATTTTAGTAATATAAAATAGCTATTCCGAATATAATCATAATTTTAAACTAAGAAGAAACTTACTAAAATTAAAATATTTTGAGATGGTCTTCTGAATATACATAAAATATACCGACTATATACGTAACTATGTAAACATTATATTATTATATTTTCGCAAATTTGTAACACTAATTGATTTAAGTAATTTGGAAAACTCACGAAGCTCGATAATTAATTTATACCGACGTGGGTCAAAAATTGGGTGTCAACAGTATAGATATAGTTCTTTAGTCTTTCATTTTTCAATTCTTTATGTTAAGACTTGAGTTGCCATTTTGGCTGGTTTAATATTTCCTTAAGTTATTGCATGAGTATTCTTTTGAGACTTTTTCCTGTTAATAATGTCTTTCTCTGAGAGCTAAGACAGACCAAGGGTTCACTTGGGGCCAATGATTATTTTGCTTTATTTTTTTATGCTCATGATCAATGACACTAGCCTAAAGTCTGAGTGCCTACGAATTGAAGTTAGTTTAGTAACCCACCCAAGGATTGGGGTTGTGTCCAAGGGAGTGTAACTGGAAGTGGTAGGTACTAGAAATTGATTTCTAATATGTGATAGCTTATGGCATTTTTGAATATTAAAACAAATTAAATTCAGTTTGTGGCACCAAAGTGTCAAATATCAAGATTGGTTTATCACAAGTAGTAAAATAGCAAAAATTAAAAGGAAATCAAGTATGGGAGAGAATTCTTGGGGTGTGATCGATGTATGTAAAGATAAAAGTGGTGGGTACATGCTTTCGGTAGCTAATTCCGCAAGACAATAGTGACGAGGCTAAGCTTTAGGTGAAAGCAAGTTCCCTCTCGGGCAACTTACCCCATATCAAATGGGTTCCTCTCGGACACCCACTCGTTTAAATAATCAAGCCTACGCATTATCCACACTCTCTCTTTTGACGGGAGTGTTTGGCTATGGGACTAGGGATTACCATCTCGAGTTGAAATTCATGTGGACAAACTCCTTAGAAGATCATAATAGTGGTCTTAGTTTCACAACCTCTCTCTCGAGCAAGCCGAAAACACGTGGGTGGTTTTTGTATTTTTAACTACAAACCCATTAGATTGAACCACAACAATTAGGTTAAATCACCATTAAAACACATTATAAGCTAAAAGCAAGCAATACCCAATAAATTAATCAACCCGTAATTGCTTTATCACACCCCTAGAATGGGGTTTTGAGCCACTATCAAGCAATAATAAAATATTCTTAAAATGAAAAATGAATCAAGTCGGTATAAGATATGAACCTTAAAAGTAGCAAAGGAAGTTAAATGGAGAATACTCACTCCAAAAATTGGAAGAAGAACTTCTTTCTTCAAGCTTTCACAAAACCATCTCCAAACTTGAGAGAAAACTTAAGAACAATAAAATATCAAATATATTTGTTTTACTCTCTAATTTTCTATATCTAAATAATATAAGAGTTCAATTTTTATAGACTTTAGAATTTTTCTGGCGAATCTTTTCAATGTAGTTAGTTGTGATTCGCCGAATCACCCTTTTTTCAGTTCGTCGCCTATTGCACAACGCCTTCCTTGTATATATATTCAGGATTGATGGGTGGTAATCTTCTGCTTCCCGAAAGTGATTTTCAAAACGCCCACTTCTCCTTGTTGTTGCTTTTTGATCCACTTCATTCAGGGCTCACTTGCTGTAACAGAAGGCGAAACTTTGTTATACGGCGGATGGCCAAGTGTATGTTCACCTTTTCATCTTCATCTCTTTTTCTCCATTTTGTGCCTAAGTGTCCATGCTCCTACCAAATCCTCAAATACCTGAAACTTGGGAGTTTTTATTTTATATCGAGATAAAATAAACAATCCAGGAAATTATTTTCATTAAAATAAGGCCCTAGATGAGTTCAATTTATGGACTCATCAGCCAGCAATGGTTCTTGAGGGCCAACCATGTCCGGGTGTAGTCTCGGGGCTTTACAAAATTGTAGAATTAGATGGAAAACTTCTCTAGTAACGATTTCCTGGTTTTTGTTATGCTTAGCTAAAACCCCTTACCTTCGGGGTTTGATTATGTAGTTGAATGGGTTAATTAGCTAATGAGTGTTGTTAGTTGTTGATTTTAATATTGTTGTGAAGTGGGTTCGATTAATTTATCTTGTTTAATTAAGGAATTGTAGTTGAAAATGTAATTCTAGCTTAGTTCTCTACGATCTCTTGAGAAAGAGGTAATATTTTAGAATTTTTTATTGATAGTTGCATTGATTGCGTCCTTATACAATAGCTTGAGAAAGTCGGTTTAATTGTGTCTTTGAAACCATAGCTTTAATGAGCGGGTCAATTATGGAATTGGGTCGTTTCACTATCTTATGCTTGTTCAGGTTCGAATAAGCTCACTTGTAGAGCAATAGTTAATTGAGAAATGGCTATTGTAATCAAAACCTAGCCTACTGATAAGTCCTCAATTGGACTCGTTTACGGCTTTATTTTAATGTAAATAGTGTCCTCAATTTCTTATTTTAAATAAATATCCGATGAAAACAATTGACTTTCAGGTATTTGTAGTTTAGCGTAAGCATGGATACTTAGGTGTAAAACGAAAAAAAAAGGGTGAAAAAAGAGCTGAAGAAGTCTGATCTTCGCCAAGTAACTTGGCTATCCTCTATAGAGTTGCATTTCGCCCTTGTTCAAACATGTGTAGCCCTGAAGGATGTGGATTAAGAAGGCGATGAAAATTAGTAATCAGCACTCTGCCGAATAGTTTCGTGAAGAAGAGTTATTCCGCCCAATGTTACAACATTCATACACAATAAATGCTAAGAAAAATGCGACAAACTAGATGAAGGGTGAATCACCGAATAACTCAGTGATTCACGACTAAATTTGCTGAACGAATTAGCTAGCACTTAATTTGTAGTCTGTAAATACTAAACACTTTATTATTTTTTGGGAGTCCATACATTATTGTAATTTCACTATAAGAACTTCGCTTTGATATTTTCTCTCGAGTTTGGGGAGGGTTTTGTGGGAGACTTAAAGAAAGAGGTTTTTTCTTCCTCAAATTGGAAGTAGGTGTTCTCCATTCTTATTTCTTTGCTCCTATTATGATTTAATATCTTATACTCATCTGATTTCCTTATCATTTAGGTGTATTGATTATTTCTTGATGTTTGGGTAAAATCCCCCCATTGTTGCGGTGCGATTTAGAATATATGTGTTGATAGTATTGTTTAGACTTGCTTGCTGATAGGATTAGATGTTTTTAATAGTGATTTAACCTAGTTGTTTTGGTTTATATTAATATTTTGTAGTCGCAAATACAAAACCACCTATGTGTTTTCGTCTTGCTCGAGAGAGAGGTCAAGAAAGCAAGACCGCTAGATTGATGTCCTAAGTAGTAAGGTGGCAAGCGGCTTCGCCGAAGAGGGTGAGCCCTAGCTTCATATCCAAGCACCTTTAATCGAAAGAGTGGGTGTGAATAAGGCTTAAGATGGTCATCATTAGAAGAGTGGGTGTCCGAGAGGAATCACTTTGATATGCGGTAAGTTTCCTGAAAGGGGAGTTACTTGCACCTAAAGTTTAGCCTAGTTACCATTGTTTTGCAAAATTTCCTATCGAAAGCAAGTACCCATTAATTTACGTCAACATATATTGCAGTCACACCCCACGAACTTTCTCGCATACTTGATTCTCCCTTTATTTTAATTGTTTTTTATAACTTATGACAGAACTCTTTTTCGACATTTGAAAATTTTGTGTCACAAATTGAATTTATTTTTTTTCCATAATTTCTTGAGCTACCACTAACTTCAACAAAATTCTAGTGTAACTACTATTTTCACTACCGTTCCTTTGGGACACTACCCCAATCCTTGGTTAGGTTACTATACTTGCTACAATTCGTAACCATTCAATTCGGGGAGTGGTGTCACATGAAAATATAGTTCTTATAGAGTTTTAGTCCTTTTTAGTATAGTTCCACTAATTTTACTTGTAGTTTTGTTTTTATTCTTTTGTTATTTTTGTGTGCATTTCCTCTAAGCATGACAGAGGGAGTGGGTGCCAAGCCAGTTGAGGCAGATAATGAAGTTGAGGTTAACTTCACACTGGTCTCTCAATTACATGACTTGACCACCAAAATATCTTAGGTGGAAAAGTAGTGTATACGCCAAGTGAGATAATTACCTCCCCACACCCAGAGGAATTCTAGATAAGGAAAGAAAAGTCGTGTTGAGGACACACTTCAAATCATTCTCCAAAAGTGTTGGACAAAATTAAAGAGAATGTTGAAGCGTTGAACCAATTTATTGAATCTCACTCTATATCAATCCAGCACATCAGATCACTCGAGATGTTTGACATACCTCAGCTCCACCCTAATTATAGGTTGGAGTTACCTAGTAAAACTAGGTCTCACCCAAATATCAGATAGTAAGTCAAGACCTACTTCGAGCCACGACGTTAAATAAGGCACTTCTTGGGAGGCAACCCAAGGGCATAACTTAGTATTTACTTTTATAAATAATTGTGTTTTATTGTTGTAGTCCAAAATGAGGAAAATGTGGAAAATCTCATGTTGGCAAACAAAAGATCCATTCTGCGACAAGAAAAATGGGTCGGTGAGCCGAGATGGACTCCACAAACTCAAAAGTAGGTTGGTGCACCGCCAACCTGCTAGGCGATCTTGATTTAGACTGCAAATCTCACTCCTTAAAAAATTGAATATTTTGAAGAATGGGTGGGGATAAAAGACTGTTTGGTGCATCGCTGAGTGGTTTGGTGAGAATGATTAACTTTGCAAAATGGATGAGAACTTAACGATTATAAAAGGACCAAAGGTCAAACTTTTCAATATATCACTTTCCGTTGTTTCAAACTCTCCAAAATCACACCAAAGGTATTATTTTCTTAGTTTTTTCGTTAATTAGTACTTTAATTCATCAATAGTGCTTGGGGTTTGAATTCCTTGCTACTTAGCTTTACAAAAGATATTTGATCGGCATCAAAGGTTAGTCTGTAAAACCCCAAATTTTTTCTCGACATTTTTGCACTCCTTTGCATGTATAGTATAAGAATGACGTGTGATGGGACTCTCTAATATAACTAATGTGTTAAGATGCTATTTGCTAGTTCAAAAATGTTGCCTGAAATGCTTAAATATTCGAATGCGTTGGTGTTTGTTCTTTAGATTGATTAAAATCGTAATGGGTGTTGTTTAATTGTTGACATATAGATAAGGTGAAGTCTAAGTAACCCACTTTTTGTCCTAAATAACGAAATATATCAAATAAGGGAATGGGTGAAAACATTCTTAAGGATAATCATAGTTAATTGGCCGAATTTGTTAAAATCGAAAGAAGTCTAAGTACTCTGAGGTGATGTAAAGTATGGGTTTTGTATGAATTTCATGTTTGCACACTTTGATTTTGTTTTTAAAAGATCAAATGGAAGGTTTTGATAGTTCAATTTGAAAATGGGCACGTTGTGCCATTTGGCAAGTTAAGTCAACCTTGCCAAATGTTTCGCCGGTTTGCCTACCAATTTTAGACCGCCCTTAACATACTTCCTTCTTTCCGCACTCACTGTGAAGTTAGGAGAATAACTTAGGTTCCCCCAAAAGTAGTCGGCGATCTCCCAAGTTGAACCTTTCATTGCCTAGTTGCCTTGACTTCAAAAATAGTCTCTTTGGCTAGCCGACCTAGTCCGCCAAACTTAACTGGCAATTCGCAGAATTTAGCAGCGAGCTTGTCGGAAAAAATTTCTTGTATATTAATCTTAATGTTATTTTGACTAATAGTGAATTATTGCATATATTGTACGCACCAGTGAAAACATACAACTTCCAAGGAAAACAACACTAGGAATTTGAATTACTTAAGGAGGCTCACATCATCCAAAAAGATGGGGCGATGAACTCCAACAAAGTAGAGGCAAAAGAATCAAGAGAGTGGTAAATATAAAAAATGAAGTCGCTGAGGGGAACACCGAATGGAGTGAAATCGAGGATGATAAGCCACTACTCCACAGCCAAAACAAGCTTAGCAGCAGGCCTCAAACCTCAGCTAGCAGATCTTCACTAAATGTTGCCACCCGAATATGAACAATTGCAGTCATATCTAATTTTGAACCAATTTGAGAACCAACACTAGCACCTCCAGTGGCACATCCTCCTTTTATCGTGCCCCAAGATCATATGCTTAGTAGTTTCAGGGGAGTGGGGACCCGGACAATCATAGTGGAAAAGCTCTTATCGGCAAAGGGATTAGACAGACATCCTGAGGTTATGACCACCCTTTGCTTCTATCACTTGCGTATTTCACTAGACCCCAAGGTCTATATATCCTTACTTGGGTTAGGGAATTCTACGAAGCCTATGTAGCACATGTGCCTAAAAACAAAAAGCTGGCAAAGGAATTCAGACCACTAAGGTCTATTACAGTTAGACACACGGTGGTGGATCGCCAAAACGAGAATATCAATGTTATACTAGGAAGGCTGCTTCTTCTGTGATTCCATATGAGGAACTACCTATCACATCAACCCTAGATGAACCGAAGGAGTGGTTGGGACCTTTGATATCAGAAAACATATACCGATGGATCGAGGTTGGAGCTTCTATTGAAAAGAGAGATCTGAATGTGGCTGCTAGATTTTGGTTCGGTTTCATCAGCAACATTATCATGTCATCTCAGAACGAGTATGTTCAGTGTATTACCAATGAGGCATGAATTAGAAGCATCATGTATCTCATAAGTATTGATCTGGTTCTACTAATTTTAGAAGAGATGGCCATGAAGGCAAATAGAAATAGACTTCCCTGTCATTTTTTATGACCGAGCTGTGCAGACGAGCTGGAGTGTGTCGGGACTTAGCAGACTGTGAGATCACCCCTCTAGCCGTCACTGCCACCAAGCGGTTTGAGGCAGAGTATAGCGGTGAAGAAACTTACAGAAGAGGAGCAGCCCCAGCTACCACCACTTCTGAGATTGATATTAACATGCTACCAACAAATACAAAAATACCCACTCCATACTCTAGACCTACAGGAACCTCTTCTCCTTCTTCCTTTTCACAAGATCAATGCGCTTTTATATTTGGGCAGCCAGTCAAGTTCACTCAAGGTATGCTCTTGAAGATGGGGCATCAAGCCAAATAAGCCGAGACACGGGCATCAAGATTAGAGAAATCAGTCCCAGGGATGGTTGAGAGAGATATAGCTACTACACTTGCTCCTATCTAGACATGTGTCAACGCCTTGACTTTGAGATTTACAACATGTGAGCGCAGACAGGGGAGGTCACTTGAGGTTTCAGCTTTACAAGCCAATGTTGCAGATCTACGGAAGGACGTAGATTATATAAAGTTTTTCAACATCAATGACTTAATGAGAGCCGCAGAGGATTGGGATGCACCAGAACAGGCAACAACTACAAATATTGATGTTGAGACTAATGAGGAAATGACAACAGCACAACTAGAACATCACATCTTTTGGAACCTTTCAAATCTAGTAGCGAATGTTGTGTAGCCAAAAATACAGACAGTGCAGGCTGAGACTTCCACAACAAACCCTCTAGTGCCTGAAACTATGACTCTTGATGTGAGCGCTCAAGGCACTTATGCCCCGATAGCATGAAAGACCACATAGATAGGATTCTCTTCAATTTCCTCCTTGTCTTACTTTTTTTTCTCTTTGATACTAATACTTGCATTTGAGGACAAATGCTTTTGTTTGTGGTGAGGTGAGGCCCACCTTGTTTTGCTTGTCATCAATAGTTGTGTGGTTTGTGAATATTTAGGTTGCTTAATTTGAATTATATTTTAAAGTTGTTTTCGCAATTGTTTAAGCTTATTGGTCTCTTTTGGGTTCTAATTTCAAAATAATTTTGAGCCTTTCGAAAAAATTTCAAATATTGTCATTTATGAAATTTTTGTCACCTTTTGTGTTGAAAGTAGTTGTTCTTGTACAAAATTCAATTCTCGATTTCGATCAACATTGATGACTTGAATAGTGCTCTCAATTGAATAAATATGAATTTGCGGCGACGAGGAGAACATATGAGGTTTCATAGACAATATGTGAACTTTCTGCATCTCGTTGTGATTAGCCATTTATATAATTGATTCTTTTATAATGACCATTGTACACTAGCAAAAGTGTGTAGTCTTGTTTAACATAAGTGTCAATGCCTTGTCTTATGAGCTAACCTTGAACTTTGCATGAATAAACCTAGAATTTTCCCAGTTAGTCTAATTGATTCAAAAAGGTGTCCTCTTGATATGATCTTCGGAAATTTTGAAGTGTGAACAAAATTTGATATATACCTCTTTTGTGGACTACCAGTGAGAGTGTGAATCTCTTTTGAACACCCTTGAGCCTTACCTTTTCTTTGGAATAACCTTGACAAAAACTAGACGTTACGTTATATCCATCACACATAATCCTCTGGTTATGTTATTTAAGTGAATATTTAGTTTAGGCCAAAGTCTTAAGTTGACGGTTTGTAAGAATAGAATGGAGAAGTCAAAAAGTGCAACAAAAATCTCGCAAACCGATGATATTGCAGAAAAATGGATACCCTCTATATAGAAAAAAAAAGGAAAAAGGAAATAAAAAAAATGACAAATAAAAGTTGTGGGATAAAAATACAAAAATAAATAGGGTTTCCAATCAATCCATGAAGAAGAATAAAGAGATAGCTTAGAAGCATTTGAGTAAGGATTGAGGAAGGAAGATGGGGAATAGTTTGAGGAAATCACATCTCAATGAGGAACAAGTCGTTGAGCTTAATTGAACATACCTTTGCACTCATCTCCATTACAAGCCCTAGAAAGACCTTTATGATCTTGAGTAAGCCAAACCGAAAATCAATTGGAAAATAACGGCAAATCTATGGGTGAAAACATGCATTGTGTTCCACTTTGTGAGTGTGAGTGTTGCATCTGAAACTTAATCTTAAATTAATTTATCTTTGCGTGTGAAAATAAAATCATTCTTTGTGTGAGGGAATTTAGATACTTTTGTTGAGCTCAAACTTGCATAAGTAGCAAATATTGCGAGCATGAGAATGTTTGGTAATGGTGGGTCACTACTTGAATCTTTGAGTATACAAATGAGCTATAACGAGTAATTTGAGTCTTGTTTTATATGTTCATACTTGAGTGTTGTGTAGAACTATTTATGACATACTATCTTGAACTCCTAAACATGAGTTTTTGCTTGAGGACAAGCAAAAGTTTAAGTTGGGAGTATTGATGAGTCCTCAAATTGGACTTATTTAGGGTTTTATTTTAATGTAAATAGTGTCCTCAATTGCTAATTCATCTCAATATCAGATAAAAACTCTTGAGTTTCATGTATTTCAAATTTTAGCATAAGAATGGTCATTAAGGAGCACAACGGAACAAAAATGATGAAAAAGGGATGTAGTTGAAGCTTGAGCTTCGCCAAGTATACTTGGCGATCTGCTGAATATGAAACAACCCTAAAAATTAACTAGGTTGAACTAGAGCTTCACTAATGTTTTAAGGGATGTTAACTAATTAATTTAGTCAATATATGAGTTTATAGGTTAGTCTGATTGAGTTTGAATTCAAACGTCAAGGATCAACCAAGATGTTCGAAGACTTGTTGTCCATGTGCTTGTGTGTGTTAAAGCATGCCTTCGAATGTTTTATGCATTGTTTGGTGTTTAAATTGATAAGAGGGGACCCTAAGACCTAGATGATCATGTTTAGGGTTTTAATGTCTAGGTATGACTCAACCAAGGACACAAGAGGGGCCCTTGAGGATAACCCAATCCTTCAAGCCAAGAAGTTGTCGGGCAACATCCAAACGACGGCCACAAGGGACGGACAGTTGCTTAATCAACAGCCTATCAACCTTGGGCATCTATCAGTCCTGAAAATCTTGTAGGATGGTGTGCCTATGATCTATATGACGCACCCCATCTAAGGGGCATCGATCAATCGACGACAATCGTTTGGTGGGTGTCGTTTGAAGCTGTAAAACTCCTCAAGCTACGGCCAAGGTAGGGGTCAATTTGTAAACTCCCCAAGTGTTTTAAAATGTCCGGACTGTGGTTTTAGATGTATTTAGGTATTTTAAGAGTATTAAATTAATTAAACTCTCTTTTAGACCCTAACACCTAAATGAAAACCCTTCTATCCAAAAACTCTCTCAAAAATCCTCCATGGAGCTTGCAATCAAGATGGAGATAGGATGGTGGTTTCCAATGTCTTTCTTCTTTAAATCCCTTGGAATTTCTTCTAATAAGGTCTGTGAGTTCGTTATCTAATAGTGTGTATCACCTTAGAGCGAATTTCAAAGTGATTTCAAAGATTTTGAAAGTTCATGAAAAAGTTCAATTTTTACTCTAACTCAATAGTTCTTGCATGAAACGATTTCCGATGATTAGATATGATATATTGATTTTAAATTGATATTTCAAAATGAAAATCTCCATGAACCTTTGATGTTTTCAAAACTGTAAATTTGGATATGAAGTGCTTATGATCTAATGATGATAGAATGGAATTTAAAATATGTTGCATTGTTGATTTCGATGGTTAATTATGGTATTATATTGTGAATTGTCGGAGATGTTATGGAATGGTGATCTTGTCTATTGGAAGAGGGTAAGTCAACCGAATTCCTTTATATAATGTAGAATTGATATAAAATTGCTATTGATTGGTATGGTCCACTTATGGTGGTGATGTTTACTTAATGTTCTTGTTGTAATCATGGCCTTGTCGGAATCATTATGAGAATTGTAGTAGTATTACGTTAGGGTACATGTGAAGATATAATGTGAAGTAATGCGGATATGCATCATGTGGTGTGGGAAAAAAATTATGTGATGTATGTGTAATCTTGTATAATGTGAATGTATAAAGTGAAGGTACTCATGTGATGTCTATAGGATCTTGTATTGGTTCTTTAATGTTATGATTCTTCTCTTATTTGTGATTTGTGATAATGAAAAACTAAGATATGTCCTTATAGAATGATGTGGTAGCTTGTGTTGGTAGACTTAGTTGTCCCTACTTGGTACTTGAATGATATTTAATAAATGATATGATGAATGCTGTGTCTTTATTTGTAGACTTAGGTCCTTCTTCTTGATACATGAAAGTTACGTGAATGTGATCTCTTGACTTGGTAGGCTTAGGCACCCTTGTCATATATGTGTATGAATGAATGAAAGAATGAACAAAAGTCTAGGATCTGTAGACCTATACTGGTGCCCTTCTATGAAAGACTTATATAGAACGTTGAATATGAAAATAAGGTTACTAATGTGAAGCCTTGAATATGAAAAAAGGTTAATATTGAAGCCTTGATCGGTAGACCATAATTGTTCCCTTCTTGAGCGTAATGATGGACTTAGAGGTAGGTTTGTTGGAACGACACGAAACGATATCTTAGAAAGTCATAAGAGCTATCCTAACCGACCTTGAGTAGCATCCCTGGTGGACCAATCTTGGTAGTGGTATAGTGAGTTGGTAGAACTAATAAATGGTACCTTCTCAAATACCATTAGGTAAATGAAATTACTCTATGAGAACAAAGGAAAAGCACCGAGTGGATATGCTTTTGGTAGTATCTATTCTTGAGTATGATACTAGAGTACAAAGAACCCCTTGATATTCCTTAACCATGTGCCAACATGGAATGTTTCCTAGTTCTATCTTTGGCAAGTAAAACACCTTCCACGGTGTGGGGTCCTGATGACACTGGATTCCATACCTGACTAGTATGGTCTATGTGAGTTAATGCAAATTCTCATCATGTGGGATGTGCACTCTAGTGTTGTAAAGGTTCTACAATATGTAGGTACTGGAATGAGATGCCATCTACACATTACACGAGTAGGCCTTGAAGATGCTAGAATGAGTTCCCTAGGCCTTCCAAGACCATTATGTGAAATCCCCTAATTGTCTAAGTTGAGTCTTAAATGGATTTAATGAATAATGCTTACTTAGTTAAAGTATGTTGACTAGAACGGTTCTTAGGTAGGGTACCTTTAAGAAACACCTAGGTGTTCTTCAAGAGGGTGTATAGGTGGTCTCTTCATGTATTACTTAGGTAAGTCTTAGAATGACTTTAGATAGAGAATCTAAATGATGAAAAGTCTTACTTGATGAATATGGAACTAAGTGTTATGTGACAGAAAGGAATATCCTTACTTTTGGTAGTCTTGAGGACCACCTACGTATGTGTGAAGGGGTTGTATGGGAATCCTTTACCCTTCTTGACTAAGCGTAGATATTGGAGTTCTTGGTATATCATGGATTATGGATATGTTTTGAAGGGTTTAAGATGAGGTTTTAATGAGCCCTCATAGATTCGAGGACAAGAACCACATTTTCCTTTTTATGGTCTTTAGTCTTTATTTCAAGTCTTGTAAGGGCTTAGTCCCAAATGTTGTACTCTTAAGTTAGTATATGGTTTAATGACATATTGTAAAGTTAGATGTTTTAAAGTCTTCGGCTTGCTTATTAATGAAAGTTTTCTTTGTGTGTGAAGAAAGTTTTAAATTCTTATTTATTTGAGTATCGTATGCAATGGACGATCTAAAAGGACTATGGGACTTCTTGGAGTCTTGTATGCCAGTAACTTCCAGGGGGTGCTCCCGGGTCGTTATAGAAGATCTACATTTTGCCTTTGTTCCAACATGCGAAGCCCTGAAGGAAGTGGATTAATAAGGCGATGAAAAGGAGCAGTCGGCGGTTCGTTAAATAGTTTCGCGAAGTAGAGTTATTCCACCCAATGTCACAACATGCATAGAAAATGAAGGGAAATCACAAACGGCCACGAACTAGAAGAAGGGTGAATCGCTAAATCACTCGGCGATTCAAGACTAAATTCACTGAAGGGAATCTCTAGCACTAAATTTGAAGTCTATAAATACTAAACCCTTTATTATTTTTAGGGAGTCCAGACATTATTATAAGTTTCACTTCTTGAACTTATCTTTGAATTTCTCTCATGTTTGGAGAGGGTTTTGTGGGACACTTGAAGAAAGCGGTTCTTCTTCTCAAATTGGAAGTGAGTGTTCTTCATTCTTGTTCCTTTTCTCATATTAAGGTTTTATTTCTTATACCCACCTGATTTCCTTATCATTTTAGGTGTATTTATTTATTGCTTGACGTGTGGCAAAAAATCCCATTATTGGAGTGTGATTTAGAAAATATGTGTTGATATTATTGTTGGGCCTTACTTGCTGATAGGATTAGATGTATTTTAATGGTATTTTCACCTAGTGGTTGTGGTTTCAATTAATAGGTTTGTAGTTGCAAATGCAAAACCACCTATGTGTTTTTGGCTTGCTCGAGAGAGAGGTTGTGGAACCAAGACCGTTATATGGATGTCCTAATGAGTGAGGTGGAATGAGACTCAGAGGGTGAGCCCTAGCTTCATATCTAATAACCTTTCGAAAGAGCGGTTGTGGATAAGGCATAGGCGGGTCTTCATTAGACGAGTGGGCGTCTGAGAGGAACCCATTTGATATGGGGTAAGTTTCTCGAGAGGAAATTTACTTTCACCTAATGTTTAGCCCAGTTACCATTATTTTGCAATTTTTCCTATCGGAAGCAAGTTTCCATTTATTTACGTCAACATATAATGCGGTCATACCCCAAGAACTTTCCCCCATACTTGATTCTCCCATTATTTTAATTGTTGTTTTACAACTTGTGACAAACTCTTTTTTGATATTTCACATTTTGGTGTCATAAATTGAATTTATTTTTTTGTTTCTTCGATAATTTTTTGAGAACCACTAACTATAACGAAATTCTAGTGTAACTACTATTTTCACTGCAGCTCCCTTGGGACATGACCCCAACCCTTTGTTGGGTTACTATACTTTTTTCCGATTTGTAGACACTCAAAGTGTAGGCTAGTTTCATTGATCACGAAATCATAAGCAAAGAATCACCAATTCATTGAGATTCAAAAACTTTCAGAAAATAGTAATCACTCATTACACGAATTTAGTATTCAACTAATCACACTCCTAAGGTCTAATATCTACTTGTTTACTTCCTAATTTGTTTGTCTTAAATTGGTTTTGTAAGTCCCTCATTTATATTAATTGTAGAGATTTTGTTATTTATTTAAATGTTGTGAAACATTTACTTCTACAAACATAAGAACACGTTTTTACTTTTTAACTGAATTCATTATTGTATCACTCCATGTGGGATGACCCCAAGTCTTAGTTGGGTTTATGCTTGTTAGTGACTGCCAACACATAGAATTAGATGAAGTGTAGTTGAATGTTATCAGTTATGTGTTGAATATGATGATTTGAGTTGCCTTAATGTAACCTTGTTGATTGATTGATGAAATGATTTAAAGCATGAATGTGGTATTGAATTGTGCAATTTTTTGTCTTTTTTATGTGGTGTGATATTGCTTGTGCATTGATTATCGACACCATAATGAAACATGTGATGATTTATGATGTCGATGTCTTTACTCGCAAGTATTATAATGCTGAGATCTTTGTCGGTGAGTGTTGTGATGTTGAGGTCTTTGTCGGCGAATGTTGTGATAATGAGGTCTTTGCAGTTGAGTGTTATTATGTCATCGTCTTTATTGGAGAGTGTGATTAGGCCGAGATCATTTCCAATATGTGTTATTTTTCTGAGTTCATTATCGAGAAGTGATATTGTACTGATGGAAAAGAATTTCGACTACTGATTTGACTCTGTGACTTTATACCTTATTGCTTATGCGTGACTTGCTTGATACCTGAGATTGATGAACTTGTTGTGTATGAATATACTACTTGAATTTGAGATATACATATTTGATTTATTATATTGTTGAATTGTGTCTATCAAACTTTGAATATTGGGCCCCATAAACTGTGTATTGTAGAATTACTTGGTTGGGATGATTTTTTTTTTCACTTACCCCTTTTTTCTACAGTTTTGTAGGTTCCAAGCCCGAACCTGCTTAATCTTCTTCTTCTGGCAGTCGAGGCTCGTGAAGGATTTGAGAGGTAAACTAACTATCATCTTGGAGGGCCCACTTTTCCTTTTCAACTTAATCTTTATTCTATTCTAGATTCAAGATTGACTTGGATTTATCTTTCGAATTTAATGTTTTCATTGGCTTGTACACGTGACAATAAGGTTTTGAGGTATTGTTTAGAATGAATAAGTTTTCCATTTTTTTCTAGTTATGTTTTATTGCATTTCTATTTTTTCTTTCATTTTCATTGTGTTGAGGCTGATTTGTCTTTGTGAGAACAGACAAGTGTCATGACGTCCATTTTGGGTCGTGACAATGGTCTCATGAATTATAACAATTCCATACGATATGATCGCATTATAAATTATTAAGTATCATTGGGTAGAAGATTATTTTAGGCCATAGATTTCTTTGGAATCGACACACACGTTGAATCTTTTGATACTACCATCTTCTTTACGCTTTATTTTGAGAATCCACTTATTTCTAATAGTTTTTGGATCTATAGGTAGATCAATGAATTTTCGCACTTGGCTAAATTTCATTAACTTCATCTTATTTTTCATTGTTATTAACCACTTTCTCTAGTGAGGCATGTAATAGACTCATTTATGTTTCTTGGCTCTTCATTATTTGACGTAACTATGAATGTTTTTTCCTTCAATCTAAAATCGACGATGGGAATTTGTAGACAACTTGTTCATCGAGATTGAGATTGACAAATTAATTTATCAATTGATACGATACTCTCATTGGACCATCAATATCAATTGAATCTGATTCATATGGTATATTATGAAAATAGAACTAATTCATTATTATTAAAATGATTCCCACTTAAATTCATTTTAACTTCAGCCATGGAAACGGTCTGGTTTGTAGCTTTATAAAAAGATCATTTTGACATATCTCGCCCTTACAGAAATTATTCTCTATGAATGTAACATGCATCACGTGACTCAATTTCAGTTATGGGGCCACTATTTTGTTCATCTATGAACATATAACCCTTATATTGATTAGAGTATCTTGTAAAGATGCACTTTTTCTTCCACATAAACTTAATTTTCCATATTAGGAAGAAGTATTCTGAACAGAAGTAGCACAACCCCAAGGCTTCAAAAGGCGTAAAGTACACTTTTATTTAGTCTATAACTTGTACAGCGTGGTCGTAACTGATTTTAAAGGGTACGATAAAGTACAGATATAATAATGAGCAAGGCATCACTTCAATATGTGATTGTTAATTTTGCTTATGTCATCATCGAATCATTGCTAAAAAGGTTCTATTTCATCGTTTCGCAAAAACATTTTATTTTGGAGTAGAAAAGTAGTTAATTATCTTAGTATAATTAAAAAAATTAACTTGAAATTTTTTTTCTCCACATAATCGTTTAATTTATTAGACTAATATACTATTTTTCTTGATCGATTTTTGGAGCTTTTTTTCTATCCCATTGATTCTCAACTAACTTAAAAAACTTAATGAAGAAACTTACAGCTTCATATATGTGAGAAATCAACTACATATAACCGAATCGAGTAAAACAATCAATAAAAGTGATGAAGTAAATTGAAAGCCCTTACATTCATTAAACAACATATATCTCAATTATTAAATACAATAGAGTGTCATCTCTTGTGCCTTTTTCAAATGATTTACTTGTTGTTTGTGCGGCTAGACAAGATTCACAAGTAGACAATTACACTTTATTTATTGTGTCAACCGTACCTTCTTTTGCTAAGTGATTCATTCATTGTTGATCAATACGGTTAATCCTAGTATCTTATGTATCTAATAAATCTTTTTCACATCCAAAAATTCTCGCAAATAAGATAAATAAATATTATATGTATTGGAACTCTGAATGATATCCAATACAAAAAAGTATCATAATTACGGTCGTATTTTTTCTTGAACATATACATATTCAAACCATACTCATGAAAGAAACAAATTAAATCATAACTTCATGAATGTTCTAACGGACACTAAATTTCAATGAATTAACGCAACCAATAGTTCATCATGTAGAAATAAAGTTTGGTCACCTCACATTTTTAGTTTGAAGGTACCAATTCTTCTAACCTCCTCTTTTATTTTATTTTCTACATATACTCATTTTTATCCTCGTAGAATTCATGGATAATATACAAAATCATCTATTTTTGTCGCTTTATGTTTGGTGGCTCTCAAGTCTACTATTGAGGAATATGCAAAGAGTATTGCCAAGTCTTGAATTTGTAGAATTACTTGTTAGGCTGATTAGTTGAGTCGGTTATTTCTAATACAGCTGTCAACATTCTATTGGTCTACTGGCACTGTTAGTTAGTATAATTTTACATATATATATAGCAGAATGTTAGCTTGTAATCGTTCATATTGTGCGTAAGAAATAAATACAATATTTCTCTGTCTATAAAACAATTTTTCTCTGTAAACTTCTACTATCTTCCATTCATAAAATCAGGTAGTCAACACTGAAAGCAATTGGAATTTTTTCATGGTATCAGAGCAGGAGTACAATTTTTGAAGATCTACAGTTTTTTTTCATTTGAATCGGCAGATCTGAGGAAGCAACAATGGCAAGATAAATTGACCATAATCATCTTCTGTATCTTTCACTTTCAGATGTACCAGGTGCAGTGCAAATTACTATTCAACTCACAGGAATTGAGAATTACACATTATGGAGCAGAGCAATGGAACTGACTCTGCTAACTAAGAACAAATTGAGTTTTGTTGATGGTAGTATCAAGCGAGAAGGATACATTGTTCATATTGAGAAAAATAGTGGGATCGATGCAATGCTATGGTGATCTCATGGCTGATGGAAAATTTGAGCAAGGAATTGGTTAGTGGAATCCTTTTCTGTTCAAATGCAGCATTGGTATGGAGTGATTTAAACGAACAATTTGATAAGGTTAATATGTCCAGAATTTTTCATCTACCCAAAATAATTGTTACACACACCCAAGGTACTTCTTCTATCTCAGTCTATTATTCTAAATTGAAGGATTTATGGGATGAATTTGTCCGATTGTTCCCCTTCCCTCTTGTAATTGTGCAAAGTCTAAGGAGTATATGGATAGTATGTTTAGGCGGAAACTTCTGCAATTTTTGATGGGCTTAAATGACAAGTATAGTCATGCTAGAAGTCAGATCTTAATTATGAGTGAACCACCTACTGTAAATCAGTGCTATGCAATGATAATTGAGGATGAAAGTCAACGAGAATTAAGTAGTGATCAATATCATATTGGGGGACAAACCGATCCGACTGCATTATTCACTGGCAGGCCTGGGGGAAGTAGTTTTGGAAATCAAGGATCTCGAGGTCCTGGATCCGGAGGATATGAAAGTTTTCGAGGTCAAGGGAATGGGAAAATTCATAGAACACAGAGAGGAAGTAATTTGTACTGTGATCATTGTGACATGAAAGGTCACAATCGAGTTGATTGTAATAAATTGAAGTATTGTACTCATTGTCACAAGCATGGCCATTTGAAGGAAGTTTTCTATCAGTTGATAGGCTATCAGATTCTGGAGTTCATCCTTACATTCCAGGAGGTATGAATGATGGTTACCTGAATCCTATGTCCAAGATGCAGCAATTTAGTGGAGGGACTACAAATAATATGCTATAGTATTTTGGTATTAATCCAGGATTTTGAGCTAGCTCAGTTCCATACATTTCACCAAATCAATAACAATTAGATTCTCCAAATGTTGAACAAACCATTGATCCATGATGCAAATGCTGCAAAGGGACGATAAATTTGGTCCAGGAGCTATCAGATCAGTTTTTATGGGTTATGGGATCACACAAAAGGGTTAGAAGTTATATGACCTTCAAATAAAATTTTGTTTGTTAGTAGAGATGTTATTTTTAATGAAACTGTTTTTCGCTTTCAGACTCATGTGAATAATGGCTTACAAGATATTATATCAACTGATGACTCTCAGATTCAAAGTCAATTACCATTGACAATCATCCCTGATGCACATCATTCTAATAATGAAGAATGCCAAAATAATCTTCTTCTCGACGATTCAATACTTGAGGATAATCTTCCTACACAACTGCAACTTCATGCTATTACTGAGGAACCTGTCATGAGTTCTACAATAGGCAGGAGACAATCCAACAGGTCTTCTAGACCTCCATTGTGGCAAAAATATTTTGTGATTGCCACTAAGTCAAAATCACAGACCCATTGTATGTATTCTATTGCAGATAGTATTGACTACAACAACTTGTTTCATACATATGAAGGTTACATTGCCAACATCTCATTTGACACTGAGCCACAGTTTTACCATCAAGCTGTCAAAGACAAGAGATGGATATCAGCCATGAAAGAAGAAATACAAGCACTTGAGGACAATAAGACTTGGGAGATAGTTCCACTCCCTCATGAGAAGAAGGCTATAGGATGCAAATGGGTGTACAAGATTAAGTACAAGGCAGATGGTACAGTTTAAAGATTTAAAGCCAGGCTAGTGGCCAAAGGTTACAATCAGCAGAAAGGGTTGGATTATCAGGAGACATTTTCTCCGGTTTGTTAAAATGGTAGCAGTTAGGACAATCCTCACTCTAGCTGCCACCAAAGGGTGGGATTGTCAACAAATGGATATATAATGCTTTTTTACAAGGTGATCTTGTAGAGGAGGTGTATATGCAGATGCCTCAAGGATTCATTCATGAGCACGCTGAAGTTAAACCTGTCTATAAGCTTCTTAAGTCACTTTATAGTCTTAAACAAGATTCAAGAAAATGAAATGTAAAATTGACTCAAGCATTGATGGCTGCTGGTTTTCAACAAAGTCACTTGGATTATTCTTTGCTAATCAAGAAGTCAAGTGTAGGCATTGTGATTGTTTTGATCTATGTTGATGATTTGTTGGTTACTGGTAGTAGCACTGAACTGATTGATGACACTAAGCAAATTCTGCAAAACAACTTCAATATCAATGACTTCGGACCATTAAAATATTTCCTAGGGATAGAGTTTGCAAGGAAGAATAAAGGGTTTCCTATACATCAAAGGAAATATGCATTAGAGATCATTTCAGACTTGGGATTAGGAGGATCCAAGCCTATCTCTACACCTGTTGAAGTGAATATGAAGTTAACTACATTAGTTTTTGACAAGTATAGTGGGTCTTCTTCTGATGCAGTACTGCTAGATCCTGGAGAATACCAAAGACTGGTTGGGAGGTTGCTTTATCTTACTGTTACAAGACCTGATTTGTCTTATGCAGTACAGACCCTTAGCCAGTTCATGAATGCTCCAAAAAGATCCCACATGGATGCTGCTATAAGAGTTGTGAAGTACATTAAACAGGACTCAAGTTCAGGCATCCTCCTAGCTGCTCAACCAGATGGTTCCCTTTAAGTTTTTTGTGGTACTGATTGAGGATCCTGTCTTAACACAAGAGATCCATCACTAGTTATCTACTTAAATTTGGGGAGTCTCTCCTATCCTGGAAATCTAAGAAAAAACCCACTATCACCAGGAGTTCTACAGAGGTAGAGTATATGAGTATGGCCTCTGCTGTAGCTGAAGTAACATGGTTAATGGTCTTCTTAGAGAATTGGATATGCCAATTGTTATTCCTGTTGTAATTCAGTGTGATAGTACTGCAGCTATTCAAATTGCCTCTAATCCTGTCTTTCATGAGACGACTAAATATATTGACATTGATTGTAATTTTATTAGGGAGAAGATTCAAGAAGGTCTTGTGACCATTCAATACATGCGTACTTCTGAACAGCCTGTTGATGTGCTGACTAAAGGTTTGGGACGAGCACATTACGAGTATCTTATATCCAAGCATGGGATGAAGAACATCTTAATATCCCCTAGCTTGAAGGGGGGTATTGAGGAATATGCAAAGAGTATTGCCAAGTCTTGAATTTGTAGAATTACTTGTTAGGCTGATTAGTTGAGTCGGTTATTCCTAATACAGTTGTCAATATTCTATTGGTCTACTGGCACTGTTAGTTAGTATAATTGTACATATATATATAGCAGAATGTTAGCTTGTAATCATTCATAATGTGCGTAAGAAATAAATACAATATTTCTCTCTCTGTAAAACAATTTTTTATAAACTACTACTATCTTCCATTCATAAAATCAAGTAGTCAACATTGAAAGCAATTGGAATTTTGTCACAATCCACATAGAAAGTGTTTTGGTTAAAAAGATAACTAGAAACATTTACATCACTATGTAATTTTTTAATAATGTTGTGTACCATTTTAGGCTCGGGACAATCACGAGCAAAGTGTTCCTTATTCTCACAGTTATAACACTTAGGGTCGTTTGATAGATTGCATTAAAACAAACAGTCCATGAATTATAGATGGTATTATTTAGTATTATGTTTTGTAGGAAATTAAGTCTATGTATAACTAATCCATGGTTATATTAGTTATACCTCCTACATGGTATTATATGATGTATTACTAATACCTTCTATTTGGAGGTATTAGCAATGCACGGGATATAATACCATGAGATAGGTTACTAAAGAAAAATATATCCCTCAAAACATTTTAATTATTTTGTTTAATTTCTTGATTTTGTGTTTTATGATTGTGCTAGTAAATTTTTTAAAATAAATTTGTTTACAAATTATTTAGAGAGAATAATTTGTAACATATAACACTCTCTCCATAGTTTGAAAACTAATTATTTAAATAAATTTACTATCACAACCACAAAACATAAAATCAAGAAAATAAACAAAATAATTAAAATGTTTGTGCAATTTTCTAATATTTTGTATTTTGAACAATTTATAAAATTGAATACATATTAAAATTACAACTTGCAATTTATGCGAAAATGTAGATGGTTTATTTAATTTTACTATTGTTTACCGTCTTTTATTTTAAGACTTGATAGTTTATCTTTTTTAAAATTTAAAATTGACATTTATAAGTGATCAATTTACTAAGATGACAATTATTTATCCTCAAATAATTTAAGTAAAAAAAGGCAAACACGACAACAAATTGTTCTTTTCATAGCTAGTTAGAAGGCTATAAAAAAAATTGTCTCGCAATTATTTACCTTAACTAAATTGCATAATAATTTACGGGTATAATTGGGAAGAAGTTTTTTTATAAAGTTTTAATTCAAACACAAGATAAGGTGGGAAACAATGAACCAAATACTTGATAAAAATAATTCCTGCACTATAAACTCCTGCACTATTAACTCCTGCGTTACTAATCCCACCATTACTAATCCCTGCATTATTAATCTTTGTACTAAACAACCCCTTAATCTCTGTATATTCTCTTTTTTCTGTGAAGAAAAAATATTTTCCTCTCCTTGTTGGTTAGTCGAGGCTTCTTTGAAACTTTCCTTTCCCTTTCTTCTGGAGAAATTTATCATATTTGGGTTTCCTATCATGTCCTTATTTTGAAGCATAATTAGTCATATATGAATTTGTGGCAGCATTGTCATCTCCGAGATGTTCTTCCTTGAGTTTAAAATGATGCTTAGGATATTTCATAATTTTAATGTTAACATTGTGAGTCAAATGCATTTTCATATTTTCCCATCTTTGAGGTAAGGAGTCTATCACAACTTTGAGTTGTTGCTCTTTACTCAATACATGACCAACATCTTTAAGTTCATTGACCATGTTTAATATAAGGGACTTTTTATGAGTATTAAACTTTAACCGAAATGGCCCACAATTTGATAAGTGAAGTTTGACCAAACTTGTTTTTCTAATGCGGACCACATGTCCTTAGCATCATTATACTGTCGAAATTCTAGCATAATGTCATTATCCATGCTGCTCAGCAAGGTTTTGTTGAGCTAGTGTATTCTTTTTTTTTTTTCAAGATTGATATGCCTCAAGATCATTCTCATGTTGTGGACTGTGGAGTATCACCAGTTTCCGGAGGTGCCATAGACACGTTAAGATCTTCAAGAGCCTGTTTTTCTTCTAGAGCATATTGAATTTTTATGCTCCATAGTTATCACCATTAAGCTTATAACCATTGTTAAGATTGGCAACAATAACAGTTGACATAATAATTTAAAGAAATAAAAGTACATGAGACAACAATGTACAGAATTGTAGTCTAAATTCATAAACATAATAATAATAATTACTATGTCAATATTCATTTCACATAATTTCATAATCGAAAGTTCACTAAGTTCCCAATCATCATCTGAATTTCATTATGTTGTAAATATAACATAATTGTTTATCTAAATGAAACACTTATCTTAAATCACATATATTTAACATTTAACCAACATAAATTCTTTAACAATTATGAAAGCATTCAATGATTATAACATAAATAATTAAACTTATATCCCATACATGTACACATTAAGCATATACCTCAATCAAAAACTGGTTAAAGAAACATTAATGCTGCCATACAAAACTTGACGTAAATTTTTTTTTTAAAAAAAAGTGTGGGTACTCTACCCCACTGCTTAGACACCAAACCCTTTTTAAAAAATTAGTGTAAATTAATATACACTAGAAATTCAAAAAACAAAAAACATAAACCGTGAAATTGTCATTCTTTTACACCATGCATCACTGTCAATACTAAGATCCTATGCTTTGTATAGATTTTAAAAGTTCTCTTCAAGTAAATTGCTAATACAACTCTATCCAAACTTCAATGTTTCGTTTCTAAAAAAAATTGATAAGCAAAAAAAAAGAGCTTGATTTATTCTACACAAGAATAAATTGAGAACTTTTCATAAAAACTGATCCCAAAAATTTTTAAAACTCGTACACATTTTAAAGTGGCAGTAATTCTACTAATACGATTATCATCGTCTAAGTTGAAGAAATAATTTAATTACCACAAAAGGATGAGAGGATTTTCTCTTAATGTAGATTGTTCATAATGTTATTTCAATTCAAGGTGACAGTTTATTCATTCAAAATAAAACACGGTGCACATACACATACAAACAGTGAAACTAGGAAACAATAACAATTTGTTTCACCCTAAAAGCAACATAAATTATATACAGAGAATAATTTAATTTGGCCCAAAAACACCACCAAAAAAAAACTTTTAACCTGCAGTAAATTAAGACTTTTTAAACACTATGAATTTCCTTAAGAAAACTGAAACTATATAATTTGGCTCTGAAACAAATGAAGAGCAAACACAAATGCATAGTTTGGGAGTAAATATCTCAAAACGTTACTCAAGTATGTGAAATTATTTGAGAAAGTCACTCAACTTGGTTTTATATAAATAAAATCACTCAAATTATGAATTTTCTTTTATAAAATCACTCCACTTAAACTATTTTTCTAGAAATCATTATAATCAAAAGATTGAAAAAAAGGATTGCACAAACTTGTAAGAATTATTAATAATTATTATTAATTATTTCTTACTTATATCACTCAAGTTTACTTGTATCCAAGTAACACCATAAAAAGTATTTAATAAGAAATAGATCTCGTCTGTACATTGGTTACTTGTTGGACGTACCAGATTATGTCATAACCTCTTTAAATTGTCCTCCCTCCACCCATTAAGGTTATCACATATTCTCTACATCGCTGACCGTTGTGATGACATAAAGTTAGGGCAAGGAGGTAGAAACCGATTTATGACTAGCGCTTCCGCTTTTAACTGTGATGATGTCTTCCTCATCAGGCATGTACCCTGAACGACGTCTATGTAAGATTATCGTTTTCATGATCATGATATTATGTTATAAAGTATTTAATCTTACATGTGGCATCAGAGTCTGGATTGTTGGAACATAGAATCTTCATAAATTATATAACCGCATCAGCCTTGGTAGGGTAATTAAGAGTAATAACCGTCCACCATTCCTAAATAAATAAATAATTATGTTTTGTATTAAATTGTACAAATTTTGAAAATTTTAATCCTCCCATAATGTAATAATTACATTTTCTTTTAGATTAAATTAAAGTGATCGTTATATTCAGTAATAAATAATATGTGTATACTTAGTGCGATATAGTTTGTTAGTCACCAAAGTGGCCAAACTAGAAAAATAATGTTTACACATATAATATTTATGTTCACTTGACTTATGTGGATTAGTACAATTCATTACTTATTGGCACATTCCATACTCCAAGAGAGACTAGGTTTGATTTTTCAACTTGATGCATGCATTATGTTTCTATAGTTTGTTAGTCACCAAAGTGGTCAAACTAAAATGTTTTAAGTATTCTCATGTGCAAAAATTTATGATGTTATGTGTGCTTTGTATTTATATAGTTTGTTCGTCACCAAAGTGGTCAAACTAGAGACGTTAACCTATACACATCATGTTTATGATCACTTAAATCATGCATTATGTTTCTATAATTTGTTAGTCACCAAAGTGGCCAAACTAAAATGTTTAAAATTTTCACATGCACAAAATTTTATGATGTTATGTGTGCTTTGTATTTATATAGTTTGTTAGTCACCAAAGTGGCCAAACTAGAGAAAATTAACGTTTACACATATCATGTTTATGATCGCTGATGCATGTACTATGTTTTTATAGTTTATTAGTCAAAAAAGTGGTCACGGTCTGTTTGGGGTTGTTCCCATTTTCTTTTGTAGGCGAGGCAAGAAAATGGTTGGCTGAGTTGCCAAGAGATTCAATCACTTCGTGGGATGAACTTATTACTGCATGCCAAGCGCAATTTTCCCCCTTTTAAGATGATGAATCTTTGAGACAACATCCAAAGCTTCAAACACTTGGAAGGTAAGACAATCCCTGAGAATATCAAGTCTCTTCTCTTACTTATACATTAACAAAGGAGCAGGTTGAAAAGATCAAGAGAGAGACCATAACATGGCAAAGATGATGATCCAACTGGACATCTTGGCCAAGAATGTCATGGGTGCTAGTACAAGGAGTGGTAATGTTTCCGACGTGGGAGGCGTAAACCCTGAGGAGGCCGAATTTGAAGTTTTGTATAATGAGGAGGTGAAATTTTTAGCCTACCGAGGAGGAGGTTATCGTACAAACTACCTAAGGTCGTGTGGTAATCAAAGTCGCAATAGAGATGTGGATAGACCAAGACCGTGACAAAGAATGGTGTGATCGTAACACATCTTGGAAAGAATGAGAAGAGGGAAAAAGGATAGGTATGTTCTTCCCTATAAGTGACAAAAGCCCAAAGATTCTAAGGGTGGTCGTATGAAAGACATTATCTCACACATTCGTAACAAGGTTGAAGGGTTCGATAAAGTATTGAAGGAAATGAAGGAGGATATATCGACTCTCAACCAGACACTAACCTCTCATTCCGTCTCTATCAAGATATTGGAAACCCAAATGGGTCAAATGTATTCAAATAAAAACCCAAGACAACAAGGAGGGTTGCCTAGTGATACTATTTTTAAAAAGCTCAAGAATGAAGTATGAATAGGTACTGGGATTGATTGTGCATGTTGAAAAGTGGAATGTTTTTGAGAAATTCATGTTGGTGAGCCAAAGAGTCCAGTCGGTGACTCTCCTAAAAGTGGTCCGCGGGCCTAATTTTGTCTATAGTAAGTACCCCCAAATTAACTGGAGGTCCTCTAAAACTCGGCGAGGTAAGTTACCACTCGATGGATCACCAAATGGTTCATCGTAGTCAACTAACACCTCTGGAAGGGCCGCAAATTTAAAGTATTTAAAAGGCCAAACAGTCAAAATTTTCAAAATCTTTCATATTCTCTAATTTCTAACCCATACTCTCACACCCGCACTTTAGATATCCTGTACTTTTGTTAGTTTACTATCTTTTTACTCTTGATTTCATGCTTAGATTTAGATTTCATTGACGCCTAGCTTATCAAATTCTTCATTCAACATTAAGGTTGGTTTTCCAAACCCTGAACTCTAGATTAGTACTTGAACTTGAATGCCTTCGATAATTTCGTATTGATGTGTGCTGAGCATGTATTCAAATCGTGTTTGATGTGTTGATTTTGCCTATTTTGTGTTTTGAAAATTTTTCCTAATTATAAAATGATGATTTTGATACGCTCAAATTTACTTCTTATTTTAGAAGTAAAGCGATCGTGTAAAGTAAATAGCCCAACTAGTGAGGTTGGGATCGTTCCCACGAGGAAAATAGTCTAGACTTAACTTCAATCTGTCATTACTAGTGTTCGGTTGATAACTTCCTTGGAAAGTAAAAACATAAAAAGGGGGGTTTATATTTCTAAATGAGTAAAAAGAACTAACGAAGTTAAAAGAGACACTTAATGGGTTTGAAAGTTGGATTTTAATCAGTTAATCAAAGTAACTAGGGTTTACGTGTTCCCCACAGGTTCATAACTTGATAATTCTAACTATAACAATTCTTTCCTAGTATCTTGCATGCAAAGTGGTAAGTTATGTATTTCTAAATCCTTGGTCCGGCATCTAGATAATCTCACTCCGCACCTTGGTCCGGCTACGTGTGTTGCTTTCCTAACCCTTATCTTTACCTCATATTAAGCATCGCATTCGATATTTGACTCAGTTATTACCTCGTACCAATCAATACTAGCCTATTAGATAGTATAAACTAAATCTATGTTAATAATTCTTTTCCTATTATCTACCTCCTTGGTCCGGCACGTAACATTAAGGCAAGTTCTAACGTTGATCATCCGTTAAAAAGACTTCTAAGTGAAAGAATTATTAATACATGCAAGACACTATTCGAGAATTGTTACTTTAGCTAGGGTTTATCTCATTATTTGCCTATAGTTCCCACAACCCTAGTTATGGAGTTTAGTTAATCATAGCCATAAACACAATATTTAAATATATTAAATAAGAATTTATGTACTTACTTCAATGAGAAAGAATAAAATCCAAAAGGTTGCTTGACTAATCACCAAAAATCACTTGCAAGAATTCTCAAAGTAATCAATAATCTCACGAAAAGTCTAATGATTATCAAGAATCTCACAATACAATGTTTGCCAATACGAAGTTTTAACAATCTCAAAGTCTAACTATCAGGTGTCTAACCTCAAAAATGAGTTCTTTTGAACTATTTATAAAAAAACAAAAACCTAATTAAACAAGAATTCTAATTGCTGGAAATCTGCCAAAACGTGGCTGGGTCGACGGACCTCGCGACGGACCGTCGTGGTCACAACGGACCGTCGTGGACTCCGTCGTCCCATACTTGGTGCAATTTATTCTGCTGCTTTCTTCATTCCCCTCGACGGCAAGTATGATGGACCGTCATAGGCACAACGGTCAGTCGAGGGTCTTCGTTCCAAAATACTTCAACTCTCGGAATCTGGATACTGGGATCACTTCTCTGAACATCACGACGAACCTGCAGGACGGACCGTCATAGCCATGACGGACCGTCACAAGCTTCGTAATCCCACACTTGGTCAGACTTCCCCATCTTCCTTCAGCAGTTGCACTACGCTGCCACCTACGGACCGTCACAGGCACGACGGACCGTCATAAGCTCTGTAGGTGGTCTCTTCTGCATTGTTTCGCTCAAAATCTCCGCATTCAGCTATGGATAGATTTCCTGCAAAACAAAGAGAAACTTATATCAAAATTAGCACAAAAAGTCTTTCGGACACACTAAACTTAAGGAAAAAGTATTAATTATACCGTGAAACCACGGTATATCAGATTTCCCAAGTTTTATATGTTAAAATTAATCATAAATTTTTGGTTCGCGGTCAACTTATGTTGTGTCTGGTTGAATGAAGTCTAAGTATCCCCCAATTGTGCCAAATGACATAAGTTTCGCAACGATAGAGCAGTTTACATGATTCGTAATGGAAAAAGTCGTCAAATGGCCAATTTTGGCCAAATGGGGGAAGTCTGAGTACCCCTAAGTGATACCTCAAATTATACTTCCCTAAAGAAGTATAAGCGGTCGTATCAAGTAAAGATCCCAATTGTTTGGTCGGGGTCGATCCCACGAGGAAAATTATTTAGACTTAACTTTAGTCTACGATTACGTCTATTTAATAAAGTCCTTTCCGAAAACAATTAATTAAAGGGGTTTTTTTTTATGAAACAAAAGTGTTCATTATTTCTAAGTAAAACAAGTAGCAATAATAAAACTTTGACTTTCGTCAAATGATGAGAGTACCTAGGGTGTAAGTGTTCCCCATAGATTCATAACGCTGTAATCCTAGCTATAACAATTCTTTCCTAGTGTCTTGCATGCAAATTGGTAAGTTATGTATCTCTAATTCCTTAGTCTGGCAACTAGAGAATTTCACTCCGTACCTTGGTCCGGCTACATGTGTTTAAATTACTAACGCTTACCTTTTACCTCATATTTACGCATCATATTCGATGAATGTCTTGCTACTACTTTGCACCAAGTGAAACTAGCCTATTCCATAGTCTATACTAAATCTATGTAGATAATTCTTTTCCTATCAACTACCTCCTTGGTACTGCAAGTAGAAATAGGGCAAGTTCTAACGCGTGCACTCGTGGAAAAGACTTCTAAACGACAGAATTATCAATACATGCAAGAACCTATTCTAGAATTGTTATTTAGATAGTTTTTCCTTGTTAATCACCCATGGTTCCCACAACCCTAGTTGTGGATTTAGTTACCCATGCCTAGAAATACACAATTCATGGTTGTTAAACAACGGTTCATGTAATTACATTGACAAGTTTGAAAAAATTCAGAAATAACACTTGAATTAATGAAAATATCTAGAGAATCAATTCCAGAAACTTGAAGTAATTCCAAAAATCCTAAGTTCAACTTACGATAACAAGAGTATGAAAAATAATAAAAAGTCTAACCCCAAAAACGAGGTTTTTTACGCTATTTATAATAATAAAGTCCTAAATTAAAAGGATTTATAAATAAGGAAAGTCTATCCAGAAACGTGTCACCAATCGACGACACAACTGACGGTCCGTCGATGGAACGAAGGACCGTCGACTGCCTCCGTCGGTCCATACTTAGCATCTTCTTCATCCTTCATCCTCGCATCTTCTCTGATCCAATCGACGGACCAACAGTACGGTCCATTGATACACTTACAGTCCGTTGATTCCTCCGTCATTCCACACTTAGTTTTTCTTCAATTTCGGGTACTAGGACTAATCTCAGATCTGATCGACGGTTTGACAAGACGGTCCGTTAGTCATTCGATGGACCGTCGATCCTTTCATAGACCCACACTATGTCAGAATTCCCCGAGTTGCTTCCATATGCTTTGACCTCCAGTCGACGACCACAACCTACGGACCGTCGATGGAACAACGGGCCGTCGACGGCTTCTTGGGTCACCTCTTTTGCACAATCTTCTGCTATTCTGTTTTGGACGACTTTCGTACAAAACACAGAAAAAACCATTAAAATTACAACGAAAAGGCACTAGACACACTAAACATAAGGAAAAAGCATTGCAAGTACGGTGAAACCACGGTACATCAACACCTTCAACTTATATTCGTTTTTTGTCCTCAAGCGACGCACTATGACTCACCACAACACCTTTGTACAAAAGTATCCTCATTTAAGCTGTCGCAATCATATGGCTATCAATCTCGATTATTTTCATTGCTTTCATGTATTATATAACTCTTAGTCTCATTCATGTGGATCAGACCATGACACAGACTCACCACGCTGACACCTCTACTCTTTTATCTCTCACAAAGGCACCAACTCTCCAATGCAACTAGTGTTCTCACTTCAAAAGATATCATCCTTTTTCACACGGTGGTTTCAAATTTGAGTATGAGCATCATTATTCAACACTCACTCTCAGAAAAACTTCACACCTAATTGATACTTGTCGCCGTAGGTTTGCCCTTATTTTCACAACTTTAAGTTCACCATACTAGACTCTTAGGATCACGATAGGAATTTCTTGGCTTGTAAGTAGGCTCAGGGTCAGGTATGGTACATATGGATGCATTTTAGTGACTTGTTACCCTTCTTGACATTATGACTAAGTGTCTTACCTCTTTCATTGTCTATTATGCTCTATTCTTCCATTTCTTGTATTCTTTGCCTTATTTTGTCCTTTCTTCCTCCTTTTGTTCAAATGACTCTTCTTTTATTTTTATTATTATTTTTTTTATTTTCTTTCAAATTCTTCACTTGATTTCAACTTTGATTGAGTCACTTCTCTTCTTCACTATTTCTTTTTTTTCCTTTCACATTAATCTTCTCAACCCACTTTTCGGAACATTACCCATAATAGCCACCCTTAACTCATCGCTTTGCCATGAGTCGAGGTACACAATACCCAAGGTTGGGTCAGGTCCAAGACGAGATTGTTTTATGCATTAGACACCCTCAACTTATGCTTTTGGCCTAAGTTGAGGTGGACATGTCTAAGGAGGGACCAGGGCCAACACATTATACCCATAAAAGACGAGTTGAGGTAGAAAAGAGGAGTCCATTGTAAGCTCAAATCATTTGGATCAAAAAGGGATTAATTTCATTTGGTTTTCTTTTATTTAGGCTAAAGATTGTCTAATTTGAACAAGGGCCTATGATCCTTTCCTAATAGTCTAACACAAATTAATTTTTGCAGGACTAATAGGGCAAGTTCTAGCTAGGTACCAACAGTGGACTATTCAACTTTCTTCACACTCTCTTAATACCTCATTACCCTACCAGATTATCGGACACCTAGTTCGAGTGTTAATTAAGGGTCATGCAATGGTGTATCTCTATGTGATGCTTAGAGCCAACACATTCAACATTGACTATGCCTAATCATACAAGCATTCTCTTTAGATCGGGATATCATTTTATTTAGCCATCATGCTTCAGATTTCACATTCATACTTCGTACAATATACTAAACATGCCGGTTAAACAGTAAAATAACCAGTCTCTTGGGGAAAAAGAACACAGGCAAGAAAACCCCAAGAGAGGATCGTGAGTTGGGCTACTCAGACTTCACCCTAGAACTCACTTTCATTTACCCACCCCAACAACAAAGCATGCAATTTTCCCCAATGCATAAGAAATATAAGACAAGGTGGTAGATGAAGCAAACCTGAGGCGCATAGCACCGACGATCAACAAGCTGGCGGGTCTGGTTTCCTGGAACCTGTTCCATCAGTAGTAGGTACACCATCAGTAGTGACCGCAAAAAATGTCAGCACCCTTAGTGGTGCTCCTCTCAACTTCATAAAGCCTGGAGCTAGACGGCCCAGTAGCTAACTCACGTGCCCTCATCTGCCTGGCCTCCTCATCTACCATAGAAGCTCTCCTCGCAGCCTCGAACTCAGTGCGCTCCTTCTTCCTAGCCCGATCCTCCTCACTCTCTCATGACCGGTGCCTCTTGGAACGCTCACGTGGTGGGGGCGGTGGTGCAGTAGAGGTAGTGAACAGTTCTGCAAGCACCGTATCCTCAACAGGCTCCACAGGTGTGGCCTCAGAATTGGGCACCTGCACATATAAAATAGCATCATGATCAGACCTCAAACTCGCCACAACAACCTTGAAAGTCATCAAATCAATAATGAGGGCTAGCCGCGCGAGGACTCTCATCTCAAACGCATCGAGACACTGGTGGACCGCCAGAATCTGCCGCTCAATCTGCTGGGTAGTCTTCTTATCAATCCAATCCTAAGCTTCGGCAATGGAATTCTGCATCTAAGGCTTGATATGATGCAGCAATGTGGCTATCTGGGCCTCTAGCTTCTGGAACCTGGCAATCGGGACTAGTGCTGCTGATGGTGTAGATCGGGAGGAACTCGGCACTCCACTAGGGCCCGAGGCAGACTTAATATGGGTAGTTTCGGTAGGCTCTAAAGTACCATGATCAGCCCCTTAGGCTTGATCTACCGTATATGCGAGGTTCTCACCCAATGACTGCACCTCCACTCGAGGCCCCCTATTTAGTGCCGCCTCATTGGCCTCATCTCAGATGAGATCGATGTCCATTGTTCCAATAGGAGTGTGGAGAACATCAATGTGCTATATGGCACTCCAGCGACCATGCACAGCTAAAAAATCATACAGGGCAAGAGGTATGTGGTCGAGGCTTTAAAATCCCTCTCATGGATGACTGCCAGCAAAAGCGTCGGAAAATCTACCTCGAACACCGCGACCATAGCAGCAACTAAGACCGCTCTATCCTATGTAAGAATATTGTCAGCAGCTATGGTGGATAGGCGGTGGCGGACAAGAGCCAGATGAACTTGGCAGCAAATGTGAGGTTGGCCTTCTTGATAAGGCCTCTGGGCTCTAGCACCCAGTCAGCACCCTCACGATTTATGGATATGTGCTGGGCGATCAACCTTTTGTTGGTCTCTCTCAAATCTTTATCTTGCTGGAAATGGCCCTCCTTAATCAATTTCCACCAGTAGTCAAAATCGGGGGTAGGAGGCCTTGGTGATATCAGTATCATCATCGTAGAAGAAACGGAAATTGTGGGCAAAGAGATATCCACCCTGCGGACACGGACTCGAACATAGGTAAGTGGTGCCTGTTTGGCGGGATTAGACCACCGATCCGAAGAAGCCTGAGAGTCTCTACGTAAGAAGCGTAGAACTCGTTCACTAAATCATCACTGTAGTGTCCCACGATCCTAGACATCTACTCGAGCTGGTGGCGGATGAAGTGATCATGTATGTCAGGGACCGTGTGTAGACTCCCTGTAAGAACCCGCCGCTCAACTGTCAATGTCCGAGTCATGATGCCCTTATCATTGAGTAGCTTGGCGTCCATGTGTATCTGGTGCTGCCCCTTTACACATCAACGGTTAGGCTGACAACAACCGGTGAAGAATCCTCATGTGAGGGTGACGGAGTAGCCTCCGAACTATGGCCCTCATCAGATGAGGCAGGGTGGGCAGGTGCATCCAGAAAAGTGGCACCCTCTGAACCATAACCTGAGGCGGTGGCCTCATTTGACCTTGTAGAGTGGCCGACTCAGTATCTGAATCCTTGGATCAAGGCGCTTCTTCAAAACCCGAGGAAGACCTAAAGGGTGTGCCGCTCATTGTGGGCTCCTCATCAGACTGGGAGGAAGTGACTATGCTTGATGTCACCTTCTTGGGCATGCCCCGAGTGGTCCTAGCAGCACGTATTAGTGTTTGGGTGCCTGGTGGCACATAATTTGGATCACTTTCATCTTCCGACGAGCCAATCACCATCCGGCGTGAAGGTGCCATTTACTTGGACAGTCCTATAGAATAGACAAAATCCTGCTTGGGGGCCATTGGTACCTGCAAGGATAAGTTATTAGATTCATTGTAGTGATCCTATACATACAAGAGAAACAAACACCAAATTTGGAACTAAACAAACAGGGAAGTGCAGAACTGGAGAACAGGATGACGAGCACTATCGATGGTCCGTCGAGAGGATCCGTCGATGGACACTTAGTAAAATTATAAAGTTACAGTCAACAGTGCTTGCAGTTAGAAACGACGGATGTGCAAAACGATCCATCGATAAATTGACGGACACTAGTCCACTTCCGTTGTTGGACACTTATAAAAATTTAGAATGCAGAAAAAAACAAGTTGTAAGTTAGGAACGACGACGTGCAGAACGGCCCGTCGATCAATCGACGGACCGTAGTCCACTTCCATCGTCCCAGAGTTAAACACAAATATAGGGTGCAGCTAACGACGGACCCCATCAACGGTCAGTCAATTGACCGACGGTCCGTAGATGGGGTCTCGTATTGTCGGTCAGAGACAGATTTTGTTAAGCCAGTTTTTGCAACCCTTAAAGGACAATTTCAAGCATATCACGACACATCATGTTCATATAGCAATCAACACACCATTTCGTCATTCATGGGGCTTCGATTTTTCCAATTTCAATCCTAGATTCTAAGAGACCATCAAGCCCTAAGTCGGAAAATCACAAAACACATAATAGAGTTCATTTAGGCACTAGCACCCCCAACCCATTCACTTCCCATCATTCTAAGGGACAAGGGACCCAATTTTTAACAACTAAATCATGCAAGTTTGTCCCGAAGTCAAGACCCACATACAATTTCATCATTTTTCGCATGCAAATGAACGAGAATTCATTGAGCGCATGAGAATGGCATACTTGTACGCTGTTATGGAGTGAATGTTAGGATGAACTTTGCAATAACAACACCGAGCCCGCCTTTGAACACTGACCGAAAAATGAAAGAAAAGGATGGGAATTTGGGAGAGAAGTGTTTGTGAAACTGAGAGATTTTTTGGAGAAGATGGGAAATCAGAAGGGAAATATGGTGTATTTAATGTGGGAGTGAGTGGAGGAGTAAGAGAATAAGGGGAGGGAAACAGTAGGGGAGAATTTGGAAAGGTGGGGGTAACTGAAAGGGTGTTATTTTAATATATAGTCGGTCGGGTCATGGGTTCTGGGGAACTAACGATTCACCGTCGATGGACCGTAAGTCAATCGACGGTCCTTCGACTGCTCCGTCGACGGTGACCTAACTTAGACAAAATTAAAAATCATACCTGGGATCAACGGATGCCATCAACGGTCTGTCGATGGGACGACGGCCTGTCGATGGGTCCATAGATCAGTGCACCAGACCAATTTGTGCAGATTTCCTTAGGTTTGGTCCCTGCACATTGAGCACCCAATAAGACATTACTTTTGTAGTTTCTGGACACTTTTGGGACACGGACCCTAGACTACTCTAGCCAACACTCAAAAAGAAATAAAAGAAAATTAACACATGACATTAAGTGAAAACCAAAATAATGCAACTATGCCTATAAAGACAAGAAAAAAAAACTAATGTTGGCTAGAGGATACATATTGGATCGCGTCCCAATCAGCGCTTTACTTAACGTCGCGGCACGACACTAGACTTTTGATTACTCAGACTTCATCAAGATGGTATGCCTTAACCACTTCATTCGCATTTTTCGTTTGCCCGAGGAAGATTTTGATTCTTTGCCCATTTACCTTGAACCTTGCACCCTCTTTGTTCTCAAACTCAACTGCACCATGAGGGAACACTTGAGTGATCAAGAATGGACCAGTCCATTTGGACTTGAGTTAGCCCGGAAACAAGCCCAACCTAGAGTTGAACAAAAAGCATCAAATCCCCATCCGAAAATTCACGCCTTTAAATCTTTTGGTCATTTCCTTCAAGCGAAACTCATCAAGCTATTTAACCGATTTAATCTCTGTTCTGCTGCTTCATTCTAATCCATCTTCAGTTTCTTCATTGCCCACATGCCTTATGCTATAACTCAACCGACAAGTGACAATCCTTCCCATATACAATTTGATATGGAGACATACCTATGGGAGTCTTGTATGCTGTCCGGTAGGCATAAAGAGCATCTTCAAGCCTCCTTGACCAATCCGTTCTACTAGCATTCACCGTTTTTCGCCAGAGTTTTCTTGATTTCTCTGCTTCACACCTCAACTTGCCCACTAGTTTAAGGATGGTAAGGAGTGGCTACATTGTGGTGAAACCCATATTTCTCCAAAATCCCTTTGAACAACTTGTTGCAAAAGTGGGATCCCCCATCACTAATAATGGCTCTAGGGGTGCCAAATGTGGAAAATATGTTGTTTTTCAAGAACGCGGTGACATTCTTCCCTTCATTGTTTGCAAGTGCTATGGATTTCACCTGTTTTGACACATAATGAACCGCCACAAGAATGTACTTGATCCCACGAGAACTCACAAAAGGGACCATAAAGTCAATGCCCCACACATCAAACAACTCAATTACAAAAATGAGATTTAAAGGGAGCTCTTGCCTTCTAAAAATATCTCCATCTCTTTGGCACCTATCACATCCCATGGCGAACCCATGAGCATCTTGGTGGATGGTTGGCCAATAGTAGCCACATTGCAAGATTTTATGGGCAGTCCGGATACTACTATGATGCCCACCCACAGGCGAGGAGTGGCATGACTGCAAAACACTTAACGTCTTAATTTCCGGCACATAACGGCGAATAAGACCATCAGCACAACTCCTATATAAATATGGCTCATCCCAAAAGAAAATTTTCACATCATGTATGAACTTTTTTCTTTGATAAAGGACAAGTCCGATGGTACTATACCACTAGCCAAACAATTCGCAAAATCCGCGAACCATGGAATCAAGTCATGAGAAGCGGCCAAAACATGCTCATCAGGGAAAATATCATCAGTTTAAGCCTTTTCACCCAACTCTCGCACAACTTCATCTTCTAATCGGGACAAGTGATCGGCAACTTGATTTTCGGTCCCTTTTCTATCTTACAATTCAAAGTCAAATTCTTGCAGCAGTAATACACATCTAATCAACATTGGCTTCGCATCCTTCTTTTCCATCAAATATCTCAAAGCAAAACTATCTGTATGCACTATGACTCTTGTGCCTAGAAAATAGGAGCGAAATTTCTTGAAAGTAAAAACCACCACAAGGAGCTGTTGCTTAGTCACAGTATAGTTCTTTTGAGCTTTATTAAGGGCCTTACTAGCGTAATAAATAGGGTGAAGGATTTTATCCCTTCTTTGACCCGAAACTACAGCAAGAGCAACCCCACTAGCATCACAGATCACCTCACATGGCTTACTCCAATCCAGGGAAATAATAATGGGCGCAGACACCATTTTCTCTTTCAATTCCCCAAACGGTTTTAGACAGGATTCATCAAAATAAAATTTACACTCATTCTCAAGTAACTTGTATACAGGATGTGCAATTTTTGAAATATCCTTGATAAACCTCCGGTAGAAGACCGCATGGCCAAGAAAACTCCTCACACCTTTTACAGAGATAAGTGGAGGAAGTCTCTCTATCACTTCAACATTGGCTCGATCAACCTCTATACCGTTCTCTGAGATGCGATGAGCCAATACAATACCCTGTTTCACCATGAAGTGATTTTTCTCCCAATTTAGAACAAGGTTACAATCTTCACACCTCTTGAGAACCTCGTCCAAGTGATTCAAACAACTCTCAAAGGAGTCGCACACCACTAAAAAATCATCCGTAAACACCTCAATAGTGTCTTCCACAATATCGGAGAATATCGACGTCATACATCTCTGAAAAGTAGCCGGTGTATTACACAATTTAAAAGGCATTCTCTTGAACGCGAAAGTTCCATAAGGAAAAGTAAAGGTGGTTTTCTCTTGATCCTCCGGTGCAATAGAGATTTGGTTGTAACCCGAATGCCCATAAAGAAAACAATACCACCCCTTTCCTGCAAGCCTATCAAACATATGATACATGAAGGGCATCGGAAAATGGTCTTTCTCAGTCCATGCATTCAACTTCCAGTAATCCATATGAACTCTCCATCCGGTCACCAACCTCATTGGAACAAGATCATTCTTCTCATTGGGGACCACAGTCATTCCCCCCTTTTTAGGCACACACTGAACAGGACAAACCCAACTACTATCGGTCCAACCACTTAATAATATCCTTCATCACTACCTCTTGCATAGGTAGATTTAATGGTCTTTGATGCTCTATACATGGATTATAATCGATCATGAGTTTGATTTTGTGTGAACAAATACCAGGTGGAATCCCAATAATGTCCGTATTAGTCCAACCAATGGCTCGTTTGAACCTCTTCAACACCTCTACAAGAAAATCCACTTGCTCCAAATTCAAATCTGATGCAATGATTACCGGAAAAGCGTCACCTTTTCCCAAGAAAACATACTCTACATGTGGTGGTAGAACCTTAAGATCTAATTTGGGGGTCTCCTCAATAGATGGTTTCGAGGGTAGAGACTCACGATGTTTCATATCTAACTCCAACTTCTTTGGTTTGAACGAAACATCACCTCGATCAAGTTCCGCAACCAATGACCCATACTCTTCGATACCATCACTCTCAAAATTCATTATCACTGCCGCTAGTTCCTCAACACCAAGACGCTCTTCTTTTTGTACCTCGGACGAACTCTCAACCTTGTAGGATATCGCAAATACCGATTGGACCTCACCACTCTGCCTCATGGACCTACAAATGTTGAAAGTCTCTTCTTCATTGTTCAACCAAAACTTCATCTGCCCTTTCTCCATATAAACCAAGGCATGACCGGTAGCAAGGAACGTCCTCCCAAAAATAATAGGCACCTCAAAGTCCACCTCACAATCAAGAACCACAAAATTGGCCGAAAAACTAAATGACTTCATTTTCACTAGCACATCATGGAGTATCCTAATAAGCCTCTTCACCGTTCAATCAGCCATTAGTAGCCGCATCGCCAGTGGAGTTTGGGTCACCCAAACCCAACTTCTTGTAAATAGAGAGGCATGAGATTTATGCTTACCCTAAGATCATCTAATGTTTTAGCAAAGTGTAACAACCCGATTGTACATGGAATAGTGAAAGCACCCGGATCTTCTTTATTTTGCACAAGAGACCTTATAGCAATAACACTACAGTGTTGCATTTGATCATCATCCTATAAACTAATCGATCTCTTCTTAGTGACCATATCTTTCATGAACCTGGCGTAACCGGGCATTTGTTTAAGAGCTTCTATCAAAGGAACATTGATGGAAAGGTATTTCGAAATAGTAATAAAATGCTGGTATTTACCATCCTCAATCTTTTTCACCAATATTTTTGGGAATGGAGGTGGTGGTCTAGGAACGGGGGTCACCTTTTGGGGTATCTCAGCTTCTTTCCCCGATTTGTCTGCAAACTCCTCCACTAACTTCCTCTACCACATCATCTCTTTCATCTCATCTTCTACGTCAGATGGTTTAAGTGGGTCAATGGATTGCTTACCCCCTCGAGTAGTGACTGACATACAATACCCATTATTTTTTGGATATTGGATGATATTGCTAGCAAGAGTACCCGGTTGGCGTGGGTTCACGGTAGAAGATAATTGGATTGATTGAGATTGCGTGTGCATCCACCTTTTGCCCAATATTTGATAAATCACCTCTCAACTCTTTGTCATGCTCATTACTAGCATCAAACCTCCTCATCATCTTCTATAACATATCCACTCGCGCCATACTACCTCCACCATCCCTAGGTGCAGCTTTCCAATTTTGAGGTGGAACATAGGGCCCACTCCGATCGTTTCTATTACCATAGTTACCCCGGTTAAAGTTGTTTTCATGGTTGTAGTTGCCATCTCTAACATAGTAACTCTCTCGATTATAATTTTCATAGTTCCGACCTTGATTTTCTTGACCTTGGCGCCAATTCTCCTGATTGGAGCCTTGGGCGTTCGGTCGAAAAACCCTTGTCTGCTCATTCACTGCATAGAGTGTTTCTCATAGTAAAATTTATATACCCGCGGTGGTGGCTTAGTCAAATAATTCGACGCATTCACTTTCTCCGCACCCCCAGTGACATGTTTCAATACCAACCCAAGCTCAGTCCCCATTTGAGCCATCTCTTCACGAAATTTATCTGTGGTCGGGTTGTGTGAATCTTTCACTGCAAAGGTGTTTATCCCAGTGTCCAACTTCCTAGTGCTCCAAGCCTTGTTGTTTAAGGAGATTTTCTCCAATTTCTCTGTGATCTCTACATAAGTGCACTCACCATAAGAACCACCCACAATAATATGGAGTACCACCTTAGTGTTATCATCTTCCCCCTATAGAAGTAATCTTTCAACTATTCATCATCAATGCAGTGGCTTGGGACACTTCTCACAAATAAGGTAAACCTATCCCAAGAACTACTTACCAATTCCCCAGGCAATGCCACAAAGTTGTTCACTCTATCTTTATGGTTGAGCTTTTTTGACACCAGATAGTACCGTGCTAAGAACACACCCCTCAACGGCTCCCTGGTATAGATCGAATTATAGGGCAACTCAGTATTGCGCCTCTCCCGTCAGTGAGAAAGGGAACACCGTTAACCAGATGACATCCATGTCTATGTTTGGCCTCCCTACACAAATCTTGCACACTGACCTCAGTTTGGAGATGTGAGCATGTGGATCCTTATATGGTAGCCCCGAAATCAAACCTCTAGCAGTGAGCATCTTCATCAAGATACTGGTTACCACGAATAAATGACCTTGTGGTGGAGGAGGTAGGATAAGAGGTCCATTCGAGTCGGCGATGTTGACATCGCCCCTATAATAATCTTGAGGGCGTAGGGCAGGAGGTTGTCTCCTCATAGCACCCTCACTAGGGTTCTCCACGATCACTTGGCTATGATCATCAACCGGTGGAGGAGGTTAACGGTTGATCTCATCACCAACATTAGCAAGATTTGGTGGATCGTTCATTCTGCGGAGTGTACGGTTCAGTTCTGGATCAAATGGGAGCACCGGTTCTCCTCGACTCTGTGTACTTGATCTACAGTAGAGCTAGACCTGAAATATACAAAAACAAAGAAAAAAGTAAAATTAGGAAATTATTGACTAAAATTCTTTAATTGCGCTACAAAATTAATCTAAAAGCCACTTTCCCGACAACGGCGCCAAAATTTGATATACTCAAATTATACTTCCCTAAAGAAGTATAAGCGGTTGTATCAAGTAAAGAATCCGATTGTTAGGTTGGGGTCGATACCACGAGGAAAATGGTTTAGACTTAACTTTTGTCTACGATTACGTCTATTTAGTCAAGTCCTTTCGGAAAACTGTTAATTAAAGGGTTTTTTTTTGTGAAACAAAAGTGTTCAATTATTTCTAAGTAAAACAAGTAGAAAGATTAAAACATTGGTGTTTATCAAAAGATGAGAGTAACTAAGGTGTAAGTGCTCCCCATAGGTTCATAACGCGGTAATCCTAGCTATAAAAATTCTTTACTAGTGTCTTCCATGCAAAGTGGTAAGTTATATATCTCTAATTCCTTGGTCCAGCAACTAGAGAACTTCACTCTGTACCATGGTCCGGTTACATGTGTTTAAATTACTAACCTTTAGCTTTTACCTCATATTACGCATCATATTCGATGTATGACTTAATTTCTACTTCGCACCAATTGTAACTTGCCTATTAGATAGTGTATACTAAATCTATGTTGATAATTCTTTTCATATAAAATACCTCCTTGGTCTGGCAAGTAGAAATATGGCAAGTTTTAACGCGTGCACATGTTAAAAAGACTTCTAAACGAAAGAATTATCAATATGTGCAAGAACCTATTCTAGAATTATTATTTAGCTAGTTTTTCCTTGTCAATCACCCATGGTTCCCACAACCCTAGTTGTGGATATAGTTACCCATACCTAGAAATTCATAATTCATGGTTGTTAAACAAGAGTTCATGTACTTTAATTGACAAGTTTGAAGAAAATCCAGAAATAACACTTGAATTAACGAAAATATCTTGAGAATCGATTCCGAAAACTTGAAGAAATTCCCAAAATCCCAAGTTCAACTTCCAATAACAAAAGTATAAAAAAGAATAAAAAGTCTAACAACAAAAATAAGGTTTTTTACCCTATCTATAATAATACAGTCCTAAATTAAAAAGAGTTCTAAATAAGGAAAGTCTGTCAAGAAACGCGTCTTCAATCGAATACACAACTGACGGTCCGTCGATGGAATGACGGACCGTCGACTGCCTCGGTCGGTCATATTTAGCATCTTCTTCACCCTTAATCCTCGCATCTTCTCTGATCCAATCGACAGACCAACAACACCGTCTGTCGATACACTTACGGTCTGTCGATGCCTCCGTTATTCCACACTTTTTTTTCTNCAAGTTTGAAGAAAATCCAGAAATAACACTTGAATTAACGAAAATATCTTGAGAATCGATTCCGAAAACTTGAAGAAATTCCCAAAATCCCAAGTTCAACTTCCAATAACAAAAGTATAAAAAAGAATAAAAAGTCTAACAACAAAAATAAGGTTTTTTACCCTATCTATAATAATACAGTCCTAAATTAAAAAGAGTTCTAAATAAGGAAAGTCTGTCAAGAAACGCGTCTTCAATCGAATACACAACTGACGGTCCGTCGATGGAATGACGGACCGTCGACTGCCTCGGTCGGTCATATTTAGCATCTTCTTCACCCTTAATCCTCGCATCTTCTCTGATCCAATCGACAGACCAACAACACCGTCTGTCGATACACTTACGGTCTGTCGATGCCTCCGTTATTCCACACTTTTTTTTCTTCAACTTCGGGTACTGGGTGATCTTATCGACGGTTTTCCGGGATGGTCCATCAGTCAGTCGATGGACCGTTGATCCTTCCGTAGCCCCACACTTGGTTAGAATTCCCCGAGTTGCTTCCAGATGCTTAGACCTCCAGTTGACGACCACCACTTACGGACCGCCGATGGCTTCGTGGGTCACCTCATCTGCACAATGTTTTGCATTTCTGTATTGGACGACTTTTCTGAAAAACATAGATAAAAACCACTAAAATTACTACAACAGGGCCCTAGACACACTCTAATCTTGAGGAAAAGCATTGAAGGTATCGTGAAACCACGGTACATCGCTAAGGTATGAGTTTTATTGGTGTTGTGTAATTGCATAATGCACTAGTTTAATTTTTATTTCAGGGGCTACGGGCTTAATTTTTGTAAACGGGGTCGAAAATTGGCATGTTAGGAGTTTGTCAAATTGGGTCGAGCTCAGCAAACGATTCGGGGGTTTTCCAATGTCCCACTAGATTTTCTTTTATTTCATTATTTGGTTAAGTTTGAGTCTGTAACTTTAGAGAGAGAAGCTTGAACTCGCCGAAGGGTCCCTTTGATCGTCCATTCTAAGCAACTAACCTTAAAACACACTATAAATTTCTGCGGCCTAGGCTGAGCTCGCTGAGTGATGTTGGAGATTCGCCGAATGGCCCTGCATATCGCCAAACTGCCTTGTTTGTGATATTTTTTTAAGTCAATCCTTTTTGGGAGACGGATCTGGCTCGCCAATGTGACTTGGCGACTCGCCAATTGGTTTGGAGAGTTTGTCTGCAACTTCAATTCTGCACATCTTTCTTAAAATTTTCTAACTCTTTCTAATGTCTTATACGGAGATGGCTACACCCAAAGTTGCAGGTCGATACATGTCGCCCATAAGTAGGCAAAAGGGATCACCATAAATGAGGATGAAACAATATCTACCACCAAGGCGACCAAACTTCCTACCAAAGGTGGTAAAGGCAAAAAAAAGTGTAAGGAGCCCAAAGTTGAGTTACCGAAAGTCACCTCCGATAGTAAGGGAGTCTACGCAACTCACCTTACTATATTAGAAAGAGAGGGCCAGGATTCTCAAGAAACCATACCATCTCTGAGCCAAAGGATGGACAATTTTTACTTGCCTAGAGATCATCTTTTGCTCTAAGAGGATTCATGATCTGTCTAGGACCCGGGTGCACCAGGCTCTTTTTTTTTCCCCATTTTCAGTTCAAACTATAGTCCCAGCACCGCTTGTACAACCTCCTCCCTGGTCTCTCAATAGACTAATGGCCAAGGGATTAAGGACTATCATTCAGGAGAAGAGTTTGTCTACAAATAGTGTGGTGGACAAGTATCTAATAGATGGATCATTCTCAAGAGACACAAGTTCTAACTCTTTACTAAACCCCGTGGTACTTACATTTATAATTGGGTCCGACAATTCTACTTAGCCTATGAAGCTCAAGTACCATAAGGAAAGAGACAAGCGTCTACATTTAAACTATTGGATTATGTGGTTGTTCGGGGGAATATGGTAAAGTGTGATTGTGATGACATAAATGTTGTTCTGTAATGTACAACTAACATTTTTGATGACTACTAGAGCATGATCAAGAAAAAAGCTTTGGCAGATATGGAAGGTGTTGGATCCTCTGTTATCTGATAGCACTCCTAGGTGGCTTAAGGACAAAGTGACAGTCGAGAAGAAAGACCTCAATACGGTAGATAGGTATTGGTTCAGCTTCATCAGTAGCACAATTATTGCATATCAGAATGACTCTATCCTTTTTCCACACAAAAGAGGCATGTGTGAGCTCTATAATTGTTGAGAAGAGACTCAATTTAGGTATGATAATTAGACAGTAGATGGCTATGAGGGCCAGATAGCACCATAAATCACTCCCTTTTACTGGTGTTGATCACCGAATCATGCAGACGAATATGGGTGCCTCATAATGAGAAGAAGGATGTAAAAGTTATTCCCACCTCCTCTACCGACATCCGACAAATTAAGTCCGAGTATTTTAAGGATGAAGCTAAGAAGAAGAGTGCAGCCCCAGTGGCTACATCCCCGACTGATGATATTCAGACACTACCTGCAGAGGAAGTATTGCCTACTCCAGCCACTAGGCCTTCATGTAGTCCTATCCCTGCCCCTTCTATGACTCCAAGTTCCTCTATTGCTTCCCTTACTCCTAGGTCTACTGCTGGTACTGTTTCCCAACCTAAGTTCATCCAAGACACACAAGTACGGATAAGGAACCTAGCCCATGCTACTGATATGCGTGCCTCCAGGCTAGAGGACACGATTCCTTTGATGATTGAGAGTGTTTTCTCTGCTAACTTGACACCCATTGGAGCTGATATTGATACCCTCACAGAAGGCACCATGGTATGTGAAAAAGATCAGCGAGCTACTCAGGAGGTGACAGCCCTAAAGGCCGCAATTTTAGAGTTCAAAAAATGTATGGACCAGCAGATGTCCACATATATGTTGATGATTTTTCAGACCGTGGAGATCCTGATGACTAGGAGACTAATATTCCAGCCCATGATGATGTGCCTCCGGCCGCCACTAAAATTGAGGTTAGAGCTAATGATGTGGCTACACAGTCTGAGGCTGAGACTGACGAAGAGAAGCTTAGTGTTCCAGAGGAATCTACATATAAGGGTCAAGCTGAGGTTGAGGAGGCTATAGAGGATACAACCGTTAAGACTTCCTCAAGAGATAATTCCATGATAGGCTCTAGTGGATCCACTGTTAATGTGGCACTGGGCACTGATGCTCAAGACCAGAGTGTTACCCCGAGCATTGATGCCCCAATAGACGGAGTGACTGTATAGAAAGGATCATTCTTCGTCTTCCTCTTTTTTTTTCTATTTTTAGTTGCATTTGAGGACAACTTCTTTTCTTTTATGGGTCGGGGACGTATTTCCATATTTATCTCTTGTGATTCTATTTTGTTTGTGAATAATGGGTATTTTGATTTATATTTGTGCTTTTATCCTCTTATTATGGATGTTTTAGCTTATGGATCCTTGTTTTGAATGGAAATGGTTTTTGACTTTGAAAATTTTGTTTCACCTCTTTTGTGTGTGATTATGGTTGTTCATATGCAAATTTAAGTATCGGTGATGAACAACATCGATGACTTAAATAGTGCTCTTAATTGAACTAAATGAATGTAAGGCTATGATAAGGCCAAATGAATTTTAATAGACAATGTGTGAAATTTATGCATCTCATTGTGACTAGCCAGTTATCGAATGAGTCTCTTATGATGAAAATTGCATACTAGCTAGAAAGTGTGGAGTCTTGTTTGATGTTGTTGTCAATGCCTTCTGTGATGAGATTACTTTGAACAGTGTGTGCTCACTCCTAGAATTTGATATGTGGTCCGGTTGACTAAGTGAGGCAAGCACTTGAAATGATCTTAGGCAAAAATTTTAAAGAGTGCAACAATTTGACAATATACCTCTTTTGTGGCAAACCTTGGGAGATGTGTGAACCTTGCTTGAACCCCCTTGAGCCTTATCCTTTTCTTGGAAGAAACATGAAAAATTGTGACGCCTCCTTATCCATTCACCTATAACTCTCATAAAGTGTGGTTTGTTTGAATAGCCAACTTAGGCCAACATCATAAGTTGTGGGTGTGGTGAAAAGACAAGAAAAATCAAGAAGTGTGAGAAAGTACCCCTTCTTCGAGATGGTTTTGAAAAATATGGAACCCCTCCATGTAAAATAAATAAAACAAAAGAGAAAATAAGCAAAGAAAAAAGAATGAAAAAGTAGAGAAATTAATGATGAAAATTGTAAAAGAAATGAGGTGTCCAGTAATTCATATGAAATTGAATAATGGGTAGATTATGAGCATGTGTGAATTGTTAAAGATAAAGAGGGATGTGATGTTCAGGCCAGACTTAATGAAGGTAACAACCACTTAGCCTAAATGACCATACCTTTACATTCATCCCCTGTAAAAGCCTTAAAAAGACATTTGTGATCTTGAGTGAGTGGAAGGGAGTATTAATTGGAAAATAAGGGTAAATCTATGGGTGAACTCATGCATATGTTCATCTTTGTAAGTGTGAGAGTCATATATGATTCCAGAACTATAAATTATTGAAAATTTGTGTGAAGGTATGGAACCATCCTTGTTGGTCGGGCATTTGACTACCTTTGTTGATCTTAAACTTTCATTTGAAGCAAGTATTGTGAACTTGAGCATCGTTAATAATGGTGAGTCACAATTTGAATCTTTGAGTGCACAATTGATCATTGCATGAGTAAGTTGAGTCTCGTTGTGTGCATTCTTGTTGAATCTTATGAAGTCTTGTTTAAGACATCCTTTTTTGAACTGATGAACTTGAGTTTTAGTAGAAGACAAACACAAGTTTAAGTTGGGGTGTTGATAAGTCCTAGACTTGGACTCATTTAGGGCTTTGTTTGGATATATTTAGTATCCTCAAATGCCTACTTTATGTTGTAAGCTGATGCTAATACCTAAATTTTCAGTTTTATGGATTTAGGAACAAAGCAAGTACAGTAACATGCACAAAGGAACAAAACAAGATGAAGAAAAGAATAATGGTGAGGATCTCCAAGAGCACTCGGCGTGTCATTGGGTGGCTGACCTGACTGCCTAGTGTTTCAGTGTGCCAAACCCTGAAGGAAGAAACCAATTAAACGATCAAAAGGATCAATCAATGAATTGCCGAGCGGTTCGTCAAACTAAAGATAGATCGCCTAAAGTTACAAACCTCGAGGATGGTGAATGCTAAGGCGAGAAGGCGATGGAAGAGGTCAAAGGGTTGCTCATCGATTGATTTGGCGAGCCCAACTTACTTCGCCAAATAGAACTTCATGGCTTATTTTTGAGACTATAAAATAGAATTTGAACATTTATTTATCTTGATACATTTTTTTACTACAAGAAATTATCTTAGAACGGTTTTCTCTTAAGTTTTTCTTAGCTTTTGAAGAACCTTAGAGATTCACTTTGGAGATTTGGGAAGTAAGTTTCAGATTTTCTTCAAATTTACCATTGTAAAGACTGTCTCTCATACCAGTTGATGGCTAATCGATTTGGTAACAATTTTTAATTTTTTATGATGTTCGGCTAAAACCCTAGTTTATGGGTATTGTTTATTACTAGTTTCAATGCTATATTGAAGTGGTTTTAATCATTAATTATGCTTTTGTAGTTGTAAATGCAGTTCTATTTTACTGTTCGTAGCTTGATCGAGAGAGAGGTTTTAGAACTAAGATTATTGATTAATGATTTGTATGTATTGGGTTGATTTTGGTTTAGCTCGAGATAGTGAATCCTAAACTCATTCCTACCCATCTTACTCAAAAGAGAAGATGCATTAAGGTTTTGGGTTGTTCTTAATTGCTATGCTTGTTAATATTCGAGAGAAATCACTTGAAGTGGAATAGTTGCTTGGCAGAAAGATATTTTACCTATAGTCTAGCCTACCCAATAATCTTTACTTATTTACTAGTATAGGATATCTTCATACGGCTCTCGATAGACCTTATCTAGGAGATCATTGATCGAGACGAGATTACAAGGGTGAGCCAGTTCTTTCAGAATTTCATGGAATCCTTTTTGTTTAGTCCATTTCTTGTCGTACTTAGACTATTTAGGTATTCTTATGTTTGGTTGGTTTTGCACACCTTTCTCTTAGACTTTTTGGTTAGTAGATTTGGTACAATGATTTTCAAATCCTAGGGGTTATTTACGCATTATTTTTAGTTCATTAGTTGTTTTTAAAACTTTTGGAATTTATGAGAACTCCATATCAATTATTTAGTTATTTAAACCTTCTCATGTAGCTTTAAATATTTAATTGTTGGTTAAGTTGCTTAGTTGGGTATAGTTATGATTTTCCTAGCGGAGGATTAGTGTGGGTGTCACTCATGACGGTCAGGGTCGTGACAAAGTTTGTATTAGAGCCCTAAGTTCGTATAATCTCATTGTACCAAAATGAGTTTAGAAGAGTCTTGGAGAACGGTACTCGGATATTTGTACGTTTATTCGAGAGTCTATAGGACTTCAGTAAATCTCTTTGCTCTACTATTTTTATGTTATGCCTTGATTTAAATTGGTATCTGCTGATCGAAATTGATATGTAATCTTCTTTCTCTTTTGTACGCAGATGGTTCACACACGCTTCAATGACATTAAGCCCGTAGCTCACATCAATGAACTAGTTGAGTGTTTCGCAATAAGAGGTCGCAATTTATTCAAGGGTAGAGAGGGAGGGAGGGTAGAACTCGCTAGGGGTGGAGCTCTATTTGAGAATTCTCCCAAAGAGAAAGCCTCAACTGCACCTCATGTAGAGGTATAAGAGATTATGGATGTTTGAAACGAGGAAGAGTTTGAACTAGAGGAGGATGCACATGTAGAGACTATATGTATTCCTCCCTTAGACCTTGTGTTATCTCAACAGATTATGTTTTTCTGAAGGGATTGGTCGGTCCTGGAGTCCTTCCCACAATGCAACAACTCAAACTCAAGTCAATCCTCCCATTGTTGTAGCGGTTTCTAAGGTTGGTGGAGTAGTAGGAATTGATGTTTTATTCATCCCCTAATAAGCCTGTGATGACTGGTAATGAACATAAGATGCTGACTAAGTTTCTAAAGCTAATGTCGCCTGTGTTCTTTGGTTCTGAGAGTGAGGACGCCTTTGAGTTTATTTTGCACTTCTATGAGAGGCTTAATAAGTTAGTTATTTTACAACAACATGGGGTAGAATTTGTGACCCTCCAGCTTCAAGGCGAGGCAAACCAATGGTAGAGAGCCTATGTGGAATGCAGATCGTCAACTTTTTCCCCATTTTCTTGGATGCAATTTTATGCTCTATTCTAAAAAGATATGTGCTCCGGACTTTCAGAGATTGTAAGAAGGATGATTTCATTGCTTTAGATCATGGTGGTATCGTTGTAGCTACTTATGAGGCTAAGTTCCATGCTTTGTCTAGATACGCTACACAATTGGTGTCTACTAATGAGCAGAGGATTTGTTTATTTATCAAGGGAATTGAACTTTGAACTCTAGGTATTTCCAGTTCACATGACCTGTGCAAGAAAAAGTTCTAATAAGGCAATTGATTTTGTGAAGAAAGTGGAAGGAGTTAAACGTGATAGGGAGGCTAAGGCTTTTTCTAAGAAAGACAAGAGCAAAGGTAACTTCTAGGGTTCCTAATCCAGAGGTAAAGGTAGGATGACACTTGTAGATTAGCTAATTCAGTCCACCATGCCCTCTTCGACAAGTAAATACTGGGGAACGCCACATCATAATTTTATCCAAGACAGTCAGGGAGTCACATCTTCAGCTAGTGTCAGACCATCTTTTTATCGCACTTTCTATAATTGTGGATATTCTAGGCATATAAGTAGATATTGTCCAAAGCCGCGCATATTGGACCTCATGCAGAAGTAGACTAGGGCAGTGGTACCCGCGGGCAATGATAAAAATAGTAGAGGCGTCCACGAGTTGGCGAGGGGGGAATCAGCGAGATTGTGAAGGTCGGGGAAATGGTAATGTGGGCAGAGGAGCACTGCAACCAGGAAAGAAGGTGGTCTGTCAAGATGACAGGGCTTCGTTTTATGCAAGACTAATATGGAGACATCTAATGCAGGAATCACAAGTACTATATTTGTCTCTGACCGGATGGCTAATGCGTTTTTTTGTTAGAGTTATATCTTTTCATAGGTGTCACTTCAGTTTGCATTGGGATTTGGTGAGGTTTATCATATATATTTTATACCCCTATCCATGTTTCTACCCTAGTTGGAGGGTCTGTCATAGTAACCCATGTGTATCATTTTTATTTGTTATGTTTATGGGTTTTCAAACTTGGGTTTATTTAGTTATGTTGGATATGACTACTTTGATATAATCTTAGGCATGAATTTGTTGTCCGCTTATTATGTTGTGCTTAATTGTAATACTAAGTTTATGACTCTAGAGATTATGGGAAGGGAAAATTTATAGTGGGAACGTGTGTACAAGCCTAAGCCAGCTAAGGTCATTTCAATTTAGACAAAAGAAACTAGTGGGGCAAGGATGTTTAGCGTATTTGGATCATATTCGAGATGTTGAGGTGGAGTCTCCCCTTATTGAGTTTATTCCCGTAGTATTTAAATTTAGAGAAGTGTTTTCTTCTTATTCTTCAGGTATGATTCCGTATAGAGATATAGATTTCTGCATTGACTTGTAACCCGGTACCTGCCCCATCTTCGTTCCTACTTATCGTATGACTCTAGCAAAGATGACAGAGCTTAAAGCTCAAATTCAAGAGCTTTTTGATAAAGGTTATATCCATCCTAGTTATCCTTGTATAGTGACCCTGTCTTGTTTGTTAAGAAGAGGATAGTAGTATCAGAATGTGCATAGACTATCGACAGTTGAATAGGGTCACCACTCGGAACAAACATACATTGCCTCGGATAGATGACCTTTTTTACCAGTTCTGGGGTGCAAGTTTTCTTTAAGATTAATCAAATGTCTGGTTACCAGTAGTTAAAAATTAGGCATGAGGATGTACCAAAAAAGTCATCCAGGACCCACTATGGGCACTATGAGTTTCTAGTGATATCGTTTGGGTTGACAAATGCTCCTTTGGTTGTCATGAGTTTGATTAATGGTGTGTTCAAACGATTTCAGGATTTGTTTTGATTGTTTATATTGATGAAATTCTACTTTTTTTCAGAGAGTAAGTAAGAGAAAGTTGACCATCTGTGTATAGTTTTAGGTGTTCATGGGAGACAAAAGTTGTATGCTAAATTTTCTAAGTGTGACTTTTTGTTGACTTTAGTTTCCTATTGGGGAATGTGGTTATGAACGAAAGGATAATGGTAGATCCCCAAAAGATTGAACCAGTCATTAATTGGGTGTGACCTAGCTTTGTAATTGAAAGTAGGAATTTTATGGGGCTCGCCAGCTACTATCGTGGGTTTGAAGACGCTTCTGACCACAACACTTACCTTGGCACTACCAGTGTAAGGTAAAGTCTTATTATTTATTATTATGCTTCACAATCGAGCTTGGGTGTTGTGTTGATGCAGGATAAGATGTTATAGCTTATGCATCGTGGCACATGAAGGTACATGAGCGCAATTACCCAACGTATGATTTGGAGTTGGCAGCGGTAGTGTTTGCTCTTAAGATCTATCAACATTTTCTTTATCGTGTCAAATGTGAGATATTCAGCGACTATTGTAGCCTACAACATGTATTTAATCAAAAGAAAATAAATCTAAGAGAACGAAGGTGGATGGAGTTACTCAAGTATTATGATGTTACCATCCAGTATCATCTGTTTAAGGCTAACGTGGTTACACATGCATTAAGTCGATAGGTGGTGAGTATGGGTAGTATATATTGCTTGAGTGTATCTGACCGAACTTTGGCAAAGAAAATTCAAGCTTTGAAGTCTAAGTTCATGTGGTTGGGCATCTCATAGATAGGTGGGGTGCTAGACAGCATTGAGGTTAGGCCCACGTTCATTGAAGAGATAAAGGCCAAATAGTTTGAGGATGAGAGTTTGAATGAGCTTAGAAAGAAAACTGTGTATGGAAAGGTACAAGATGCAACCTTATATGTGGAAGATGTGCTCAATTTTAAAGGATGAATTTTCATTCCTCGAGTGGGAGACTTGATTCAGAAAATGTTGACTGAATCCCATGGTTTGCTTTATTATATTCATCCGGACGTGAGTATTATTTACTGTGATTTTAAGCGATTATATTGATTTATTAGAATGAAGAAAGATATATATGAGTGTTGGCTAAGGGACAAAACTAAAACAAGTAAGTATGAACACCAAAGGCCTGCGGGTTTGCTACAAAAAATGTTAATTCCAAAATGGATATGGGAGAGAATAGCTACAGATTTCATGGTGGGTATCCCCAAGACGTTTGGAAAGTTTAATTCCATTTAGGCGGTAGACTGACTAAGTCAGCCCACTTCATTCTGTTAAAAATACACTATAATGCACAACAATTGTCTAAGGTGTATGTGAAGATATAGTAAGGTTGCACATAGTGCCCCATTCTATCATCTTAGACCGTGGTACCAGTTTACATCTATGTTTTAGGGGAAAATGCATGAGAAGTTGGGCATGTAACTCACTTTTAGAACAACCTTCCATCCTCAAATGGATGGTCAATTAGAGAGAATTATCCAAGTGTTAGAAGACATATTGAGGAAATGTGTGATTGACTTAGGGGGACATTGGGATAAGTTTTTACCTTTGTGTGAGTTTTCCTATAATAACAATTACACTCTAGAATTGAAATGGCACCGTTCGAGGCACTTTATGGGAGAGGAAGTAGATCACCCATAGGATGGTTTGAAGCTGGAGATGTGAAAATTTTTGTAGTTGACTTAGTGAAGGATGCTGAATATAAGGTAAGAAGCATCCAAAATAAGCTTCTGGCATCCCTGAGTAAACAGAATAAGTATGCATACCATAAGGTAAGAGACATGGCATTTCAGGCCGGCGAACAAGTTCTTCTTAAAGTATCACTCCAGAAAGGGTTGATGAGATTCGGCAAGAAAGGCAAGCTTAATCCTCGATACGTTGGACCATTTGCGATTCTTGACTATTTAAGGGCAATGACTTATAGGTTGGCCTTACCTCCTAAATTATCTTGAGCTTATCTAGTGTTTCATGTATCCATTTTTAATAAGTATCATGGGGACAGAGATTACATCATTAAGTGGGACTCAGTGTTGTTAGATACGGACATTCAGTATATGGAGAAAATGGTTGCAATTCTTGATTGCGATATCCGTGTCATGCCCGATTTTTCGCAAAAACGGGTTTTGTGCACGACCTAACAACTCTTTTGGGATTTTGAGTATGGAGTCGCCACCTAACGAATTAAGGCGCGTTAGGGCACCTATCTAACCTAACTAAGTCTAGCTAAGGTCAACGAGCTAGAGATCGAGGTAAGGGTTCAAATTACCTCGAGGGAAAGGTGTTAGGCATCCCTCGAGGTCCACAAATGTGGGTCCCGGCCATGTCTCATGCAATCTATGTGGGGGTTACAAGTAGCAATCAAGGTCACTTTATTTATTAATATTCTTTCTAAGTGATGACATAATATTAAGCAATTAAATTTTTATTTTTAGTTAATTTAAACATGCAATGCTAGGTGATAGAAATAAATAAATAATTAAGCTCATTTTTATTTATTTTCCTATATGAGACTATGTGATGAACAAATCGAACAAGTAATTCATGTTATTATTTCAAATGATTCTTTAAGCATGCTAAAAAAAGGTGATAAAAATAATAAACACAACAAATACTAATCAATTAAATTAAGATGAGCGAGGAGACAAAAATAGACAAATAGATAAGCCAATAAATTTCTTATTTTTTTAATTTAAGCTACCCCAAATAAATTACTGAACAATTAAGATTACTTCAATTATTTATTATTTGAGAATACGATGTATGTGGCAAACAAATATTGCAAATATTAAGCAATTAATAAAGAGATAAACAAGAAGACATAATATGCACA